>NC_089214.1:1373914-1405403 GCF_963930695.1 Labrus bergylta | reverse complement strand
TTACATGCATTTGCATAATTGTTCAAAGAAATTTTTTTTTTTAGCGGCAAAATAGCGATCCATGCTGGGGGTGAGAGTGAGAGGAGGATGACGCCGGGCGAAGAAGAAAAGAAGAAAGAGGGAAGATGTTTGTGAAATTATGTGCAGAGGGGGAACTCTCTCTCTCGCTCTCTCTCTCTCTCTCTCGCTCTCTCTCTCTCTCTCTCTCTCTCTCTCTCTCTCGTAACCTAATCAGGAGTTGCTTTCTCGGCTAATCCACATTTAAACTTTAACCTGTGGGGGGGCTCTTTGTGCTAGTTAATGTAAGCATAAAAGCAGAGGCCGGCCTGAATGACTAATCAGATCCATCATACGTTGTAAAAAAAACTAAACGGCTTCTCCAAAAATCAGAATGAGCGTGACTTCCTTGGAATGAAACAATGGCGTTGGAATAAATGGTGGAGGGGAATAAATTAGCGTTGAAAAAGGCAACTTCTTAATCAGCTCAGAGACGGTGGATGTTGGGTCACTTGGTTATGAGGAGGGCAGAGAGGCAGCTGCTAATGGAGTCAAAGTCCCAAAACGGGGGACAAACGCGTGCAATCTAATAAGGACTCATTTGGGGGGGGGGGGGGGGGGGGGGGGGGGAGATCTTTGCAGGCCCACAGGACACGCCGCCGCTACACCATGATGAATGAGAGTCGTGACAGATGACATATTAGGCTTTTAATATTTCAGCGCAGAAGAAGACGGAGAAGTTGGAGCTCAAAGCGTCCAACAAGATCAACAACGACGCGGTTAACTCCTCGCAGGACGTTTGAGCATGCGAGCAGCTGAAGTCACAAACAGGACGAGGAAATGTTTTTCTCTAAGAGCAACATAAATAAAAAGCGTTTGTTAAGCGTCTCCCGATGAGCACACACTCTATGAATATTCATAACGGCTCTGAAACGATGCATTATTTACAATGACTCAATTACCTGCAGCACGCTAAATGGTGCAATTCACGTGAGGGATCGAGAGAAACGATGAGGTTTCGTTCTCGTTCTTCACAGCGTTAAACATCTGTTGACAGAGTTCACGGTCGCTCCTGTGGGACGCGCACTTTCAATTGTTTTCCTTCGCTCTTACATTATGTCGAGTCGAGACTCTGAACCCCGAGCTGCACACGTCTTCATGTTGAGACGATTTTTTATTTTCTCTCTGAAGAGACGATACTGATCCAGTGAGAGAAACCGGACTGGTAATGCGCTCAAATTGCAACAATTTGTCTGCATTTATCCACCATTTATGATAAAATGCTTCTGGTGGATTCAAACCAGAGAGAGAGAGAGAGAGAGAGAGAGAGAGAGAGAGAGAGAGAGAGAGAGAGAGACAGAGAGGATGCAGAAAAAATTAGAAAGAATAGAATGTCAATTTCCCTGTATTGATGTATCTAACTGTATAATTTTCTCTCCATTAGAGGCGGCCTCTGTATCAGCATTATCATATCACACAGTAAGGCACGCTGCCTGTCCATCTCAGGATGCATTTGACTCACACTCCCCCCCCCCCCCCCCCGCCTGTCCGCCCCGCCCTTATATGCTCTGTCTTTGCAACAACAACAAAAAAAAAAAGACACCAAAAATCCTGAAAGATTTGAAAAATGTTACAAATGAGAAGCAGTCAGACGGAGATCTTACACCATGAAGGAAAAAATGTGTGTGGCTCAAGATGTGTTTTCACCCAACAGGGTTCATGCAAGTGTAAGTCAATATTATATTGAATATTTTTTGCTGATAACATGTCTACACTCCTGCACTTTAACTTATGTATCACTGATTGCACAGCTCTGCACTGCTCCCCATGTCAATACTGTTCATTTACAACTCTGTTTTTACACATTTACATTTAATCTTTCATATTTAAGACTAGTAATGCTAAGTTAAATCCTGGATGTATATATTCTCATTCTTAGTTTTGATATTTATAGTGCTTAGTTACTTTGTATTTAATATTATATTGTGTTTATTTGCTAATATTTGAATTATATTTGAACTATTTGAATTTCCCTCGGGATCAATAAAGTATCTATCTATCTAATATTGTGTGTTGGATAACCTGCTGCTGTAACACCACAATTTCCCAGTTTGGGATCAATAAAGTCATTCTATTCTATTTGATTCTATTCTATTTGAACGCAGGTGAAGATGTCTTCTAAAACAAAAATTTAAAAAAGTCTGACGTCAGCGTCTTTACGGCATCATGAATGATCTCCTTGAATGTCTGAAGTTGAGCGCGGGCTAACACACTCGAGGTGATGTTCATTTTCATTTTTATTAAAAAAGGAGCTGCTCCCATGGTGTGTGTGTGTGTAGAGTCTATTTATGAACTGTGTGTGTTTACTCCGAGGATACTACATACTGTGGTCTCTGTGCACAAAACTATGCATCCTCTCTCTCTCTCTCTCTCTCTCTCTCTGAAGTTCTGAGCTCATGAAGGGGGCTACATGTCCTCTGCTGTTATTGTCTTGTTTCTGCTAAAAGGTCCCCGAGCTCTTCTGTAGGATCTAACTCCATCTAGTGGCTCTGTGGGCTCGCTTCAGCGTGCAACACACACACAGCACAGTGAGCCTGCAGCTGCATGTGTACCACACACTCATCCTAAATGTTTAAAAAAATTAATAAAACATCCAAGCATGCAGGATGTGTTTTTTATTCTTTGGATCTCAGTATGATCTTAAAGAAACATTTGGTAGTTTCTTCCTCTTCTTTCTGCGGCCGTGCTTCTGCAGGACCCCGTCTCCTCGAGGCTTGGGCGGGGGGTTATAAAACAATTTTTTTCGGGCGCCGACGCTCCGAGCCTACCAATAAAAGAAGCGATCTCAAGGGACGTTGTAATCTTTAGCACATCCTCCAAAGCTCATTATTACCATAATGCCACAATAAAGTTGTCTCTGTCACATTCATGTTATTAGCTACTTTTTTCCTGAAGCGTTCAAATGAAGTTGTCCGGCCCGTTTTCATTTAACAGATTACGATATGTAAAGAAACAATAAGCGAGGGGTCGAGGCTTTGCGACTGTAATCACGCAATTTACCACCACTCTCGGCTCTTCTATGACAGGCCAATTTCCACACTTATTAAGCCCTCTGACACACTTGAAATAATCGTATTAGCGTTTTTTTTTTTGTGGAAATTAGCCCAATTTCTGGGTCGACGTAATAGACCCTTCTGCATAACTTGTGATGTCTCTATTGCTGCTCAGCGGCAGGCGGGGGGGGGGGGGGGGGGGGGAAGGCCGGTCCTCAGGCAGCGCCATCACTCAAGATCCGCTCTCCTCTTTGGCCTTTAGAACGCCGCACTTAAAAAGTTCTCTTTGTAAGATTTCTAATCAAGGATGTGCCGCTAAATGATTTCATTTTTGCTCTGAAAGAAGAAAGATTCTGAATATTTTAACACAAGAGGTCGTCTGAGAGCGCCACTCGACGGTTAAAAGAACCAACGTTCCTCGCTTTGTTAAACATGGCCGACATCTCGCCTCGGCTGGCGCGGTTGGTAAACATTGCCAAAGTAGCAAAAGCAGGAAAGTCACCGTGTCATAACTCACCGCTGCAAAAATGAGGCCGCTCACTAGGAGCTCAAGCCCCCCCCCCCCCCCCCCCCCCAGTGAGGAATGCACACGCTGCAAACAGGGTTTCTGCTCAGGGTATACGCCACATCCTGGTACTTTTATCTTTGACCTCTGACACCTGGCACATCTGGAAACCTAGTTGGACTCAAACATGGGGAATATTTCTTTTTCTCTTATGGAGGAGAGGATTTCTCTGCAGAGCACATCAGGCTCGCTGCACAACGGCTGCACTAGCTATGAACTCTGGGATATTGACCATTTAAGTGGCGAGGAGACGGCGTTGTTCTTGTTGGCCGGGTGCTGCAGTGACTGGGAAGCAGACGCACATCTCAGCTGGAGCTGGACGTCTTTGATGTTGGAGGATGATGACGGTGTGGACGAGGAGCTGGAGGCCGAGCGAACGAGCCAAAGTGGATATTTTTGAAGCGGAGACACTTCTTGTTGTCTTTGGATCAGCTGTGTCCATCACATCTGTGTTTCTTTCTTTAATGTAAGCGAGTGGTGTAAGGTGTGACACCCCGGTCACACTGTGTTTCAGGTTTTCTCAGAGAGAGCAGAGCTGTCTTGATACCTGATTTTTTAAAATTCTAATCCAAAGATATCGATTCCTGTTTTCATGCCACAGCAACAAAAATAAAACGTTTTAATTACTCAAAAACAAATTAAGGAAAACTTCTTCACACCGTCTTAATTGCACATCTATGTCGGCAACAATTCTCTACTGAATCACTGTCGACCTGTTAGAGCGACAGAGTCCAGAGTCGCTGCAGAAATCGGTTTCAAATAAGACTTTTTGGGGGGTCATTTTATTTTTGAGGGGACATTTCTTTCCTTTTATAGAGAGGACGGCTGAAGAGAGACAGGAAATGAGGAGAGAGCGAGGGACGACGTGCAGCAAAGAGCCGAGGTCAGATTTGAACCCGGGGCCGCTGTGATGAGGATCTGAACTGCCGCCCCCCAAAGCGTTGATTGTACTTTTAAAAACTATCACTCACTGAAAAGTATCAACGTGTGAAACATGTTTAAAAAAAGCTTGAGACAAATTTAAAGATTTTGGGAAACAAAAATGACAAAAGCTCAACACTTTATCCAAAGACATTTTAGAAAACAAACTGTGTAACATCATGTGAAACATCTTAAGGAGCGCTGAGACAAATTTACAAACGATAGGATCTCACCGGAAAAGGGAATGTACCAAATACAGGAAGTGACCAGGAAGTGACTGAGTTAGTCATTTATTACTCGATTCTGTCGAGTTTTGGCAAACAGAAACAGCCATAAAATTATGTTCACTTATTTCTTGCACAAAATGTCTTATACTGAGTTTATGGGGATCGAATGATGTTTTGTGCATTTTGCAGAGCGCACCTGAGACAGTTAACGTACTCATTCAGTCAGAACAACGACGGCTCACTCAGTCACTTCCTGGTCACTTCCTGTATTTGGTACGTTCACTTTCCGGCGAGATTCTGTCGTTTGTAAATTTGTCTCACTGCTGATGCTAAAAGGGTTTTTCTTTTTTCTTTTGTGATTTGTTTCCCAAAATGTAAATGTGTCTCAAGCTTTCTTAAAAGTGATTCACACTTTGTAATTTTTGGTTTGCACTTCCGGGCCACCGTAGCACAAAGCTTGAACTGGCTCTCTTCCTCCTGAAGGTGAGCGATCTGTTCCTTTGGGTATGAATCAAACCATTTCAGATTTTGATTGTTTAAATCATTAAATCATTTGGCCATAATCCTGCCAGTTTAGTAGAACAGACATTTACTGGAGTTTTAGAACACCGCCTCCTGCTTCATTTCATTCCATATTTAAATGGTTGTCATGGAGATATCAGGAAATCTAACTAAGATATGATGAATGGAGATAAAGGGGAGTGAAAGTCCTGATGGATACTTTATTCTGAAAACAAAGATTTTATTCTTTATCTAGTCTTTCACTAATTTCCCACAGCTTTGACATGTGGAATTATTAATCAGTAAGTTTAAAAAACTTTGAACGCAGGCCGTCTCTGGTTAAAATAAACGTATTTAATGAGTTATGAAAAGCTCCGACATGTCTCCTCTCTGCACGCTTAATTGCAGCTTGTCACCCCTAAAGCACTCGGTGATGAATCGCACGCAGATGACGGAGAGTTTCTGTTTTCAGAGTGTGACTTTTACATCATATTTATGCTCCGTGCATCGCTTGAAAATGTACACACAGCAATTTAAATAATGTAGAAGTGCATTCATCATGGCAGGTTTTAATAGGTAGGCTTACATCATTAAACATCAACAGACACCAAATCACGCCCGCGGTTTTTTATTCTGCAGGGGAAGTGTAGGGAATGTGTAGAAAAAAAAAAGAGAGTCTCGTTCTGTAGAAAAAAAGGAATCCAAAGGAAGGTCATTTACATCAAAAATTCAGCCATAAAGTCAGTGCGCTGTAAAAACAGGCCGTATTTTTACATCTGCGGCCTCTGCTGAGCGAGGCAGTGCAGGGAAGACCATTTCACACATCTTACCACCCCGTGGTGTCCTGGCTTACAGTCTCAGAGTCCGTGTTCTGCACATTTCTTCATGCACTGCTCTGCCTCGTTAGCTCTTACTCAGAACTCAGAGTGAGAAAAGACATTTTTACCTTTATGATTGTTCTCCGTCCAACTTTGTTTCTCAATTGAAGTTTTTATTTTTCCAAGTAAGGAGAAGAAGTTGCAGAAAGCTGCTGTGTGAACTTTGAAGTTGCTCGAGACCAGAAGACGTGATTGGACCTTATTTGAAGTCTGCGTGCATTTGATTGCTTTATGCATGTGTTGGATATCAAGTATTTACCAGAAAAGAAAAAAAACATGCCAACTTGTAAAATTCTGACCTTCCTTTTTTCTGCAGATAAGAGAGAATCCAAGACAAACTAAAGAGGCTAATGGAGAGAACAAGAGATTGAATGTTGCAGAAAATAAAAAGATTTCAGAAGTCCTTTCACATCACACTCGTGTTCTTCTATCTGTGGGGACGCATCAGCGGCCATCAGACGCTGCTTCACCAGGCACGAGAAGAAAAAGGCAGTGAAAGAGTCTGGGAGGCAACAGATTACAGGAGGTCACATCATGCTAATGAGAGTCATTACTATCACATGATAGCAAAATAAACTAATTGCCGGCTTATTTACGAGGCTGAGCGTCCTAAATCAAAGGTTAATTACATCTGAGACAGAGTCCTTCACTGGATGTTGACCTTTACATTTTCTGTTTTCTCGCTCTTTTTTCTCTTTTTCCTTGTGAGATACAAAAGGCCACATCCAGATAGAGTTGCCTGCTTGTTTCTTGATAAGCTTCAGGCGCAGACGCTTGCCTATTACTTTATTCTTTTTTTTTGTGTTTTTCCCAGGAAGTGCCTGGCTGCATAATTAGCAAACATCATCAGACAAGACTTGGCGCCACTGAGGACTTGATTTTTCCTGAAGTTTTTCTGCGCCCCCGAGCTTTCCCCCAGCCACCAAAGAGTGTTTGTTCTTCTTGAAAATTAGATGGGTTTAATTGCTGTGGAACAACAGCAAAACATCCGACCCCCCCCCTTCAGTCACACACATGAACACCCTCTCATACATAAAAAGTCTTAGATCAGGCTGGCTAATTATGCTAATAGGCAATTGTTCAAGCATGGTGATATGTTTGCTGAGGGAGTCGATGTGTTTCCTTTTGCCTCGTCATAAGCAGCCTGTCTGCGGGGTCCTCTGTGAGGCGGCTGCACCTGAAGGCAAGAGGATTGCGCCCTCATCCATCCTGCCTAACCCATTACCCTTGGACAGGGAAGAAGATAAATATTGTTGCAGATGCCTAACTCTCTCTGCAAATGAGATTTTTGCAGGCCAGATTTATCAAGCCTTGGCGGGGTGTTTAAGGCTCCAAAACTTGGCCCTCGGCATGATAAAATGGCAGCACATGTTTTCCGAAGCACCCACCACAGTGCTGTTGCCAAAGGGTTATGATGATATAGTCGATGCTTTTTTTTTCCTGTTGTGCATCAAAGCATTTGGAGTTCATACACTCAGTTTTCTCCAAGATTTCAGATAATATGGATAAAGGGGATTTTGAATCTATTTGGAATGTTTCTGGTAATTATAATTTAAAGTCAGGGTTGGTCATTTTCCTCCAGATCCACTTCTTCAGATTCTGGTGTAAATTGTCTTTAGGTCCTGACAGAAATGAATAACTCATGTTCTCTGAAAAAGGAACAAAGAAAATCCATCATCTGTATCAGTTTGTAAGTCTGTAAAAACTTCAACCAATGTCTGCCACGAGGTACCAATCTGATGAACCAATCAGACGTCTCCCTGTCTCCCTGCTCGCTCTCTACCTCCTGCGTGCTCTAGCTCACACTCAAAGCTCGTCACCGATGACTTTAGGAGTTTAAACTGTGAGTTTACTGAATGAGACATGAGACGACGTAGTTTCTACACAATGACAGAGATGAGCTGAGGTCCACTTCTGGAGCGACGGCGCTGGGCATGTAAGTGAGGGGGCGTGGCTTTAGAGGGAGCACAGAGGGGAATTTTTTTTTTAATTACCAACCCCGCCTTTAAATATTTATTATGATAATGCACAAGCTGCACTGACCATATTTTATGACAAACTGTATTTTTGCAGGTATATTGTTCAAACCTTAAAAGGGTACAACATGTAGAATTTTATTATGTTTACACTCAAATATCTAAATACTGTACGGGACATACTGTGCGTTTAATTGACACATTTCGTTCATCATCGTTCATCTTAATTTTTCTTCTTTTTTTTAACCAGTAGGAATGTTAAGTTAAATACGTAATGTATAAATCTCTTCTTATTCTTGTTTTTTATAAGTGCTTCTTTACTCTGTATCTATTCTTATATTGTTTTATTTGCTCTGATAACATGCTGCTGTAACACCACAATTTACCAGTTTGGGATCAATAAAGTAATTCTATTCTATGAAATCAGTTAAAGTTTCCCAGCCTGATGTGTTGGGCTTATCTGTTCCAATAGTGCGAATTTCACTGTTAATATTTTAAATATTAAGATAGGAGAGAGGAAATAAGAGTAGGTGTTCTCCACTACTGTGTTTAGGCTCTAAATCATTTCCCATCAGCCCAAGAAGTCCAGATTTTTTTTTTTAAAGGAACTCACAGTATGTGTCCTAAGCTCTCAAACCAACACGCCCAGAAAGCAACGATAGGAAAAAAAAAAATCCACTGGTCCCGCAGTAAAACGTTGTGTATCCGAACCTGTTGCTGCCAAGCCTGTGGTCTTTACGGCCCTCCGTGGAGCATCCCACAGTGAAGTGCCATATTTATGTTGGCAATATATGCGAACGAATTAGGATCGTAAAACTCTGCGGCCACACAAAAGCTCTTACAGGAGCGTCGTTTTTTTTTTTTGTGAGGGGCCGGCTTTATTTATGCAACTGCAGGCTGAAGGTCCAGTTGTCCACAACAATATTTCCTTTGAATTGAACTCCCTGAATTGACTGGATAAGATTTACGACCTCTAAATATTTCTCCATCATCCCTGAGTTATGGCTTGTGTTTTGTTTTACCCTTCTCTTTTTTTTTTTTTTTCACCATTGTTTATTTTTTGCACCACTGGTGGGAGTCGAGCCAAGGAGTTGCACTGTGGCATGTCTCCTGCAGGACGTCATGTGCAGAGGACACAATAAGCGCAAAAACACACCTCAGCGACCTCCATTGAATATTCTCTAATCGAGCACTGACCTGCATTGTTCTTATTAGTTAAAACCATTTTATTTTGTTCAGTGTAGAATCAACGTTAACCTCTTCTGTGTGAGGTCAATGGAAAAAAAATGAGCCCCAAAACTGAAACAGTATCTCCGGCTCAGATTGCACCGGTCACCCCTCAGCTTCGAGGGTGACTCCCGGCACTTAGGCGTTGAAAATGACAAAGTTCACGACCGACTAAACCGCGTATCACGTTCACTTTTCTTCTCGGGAAAGAAGGCACATGGACATTTAACAGGTTAGATTATACTGCACATTTCCTTTCTGTGTTTGGGCGTGCTCTTCTGCATTTAAAATGAGACTCATTGTGGAGAAAGTCCACCTTTGGACAAGTGCAACTTTAATAATTCTACTATTCTTTCATGGGTTTTGGCGTTTTGAGATATAACTCAGATGGTGCAGAACAGTTGGGAATACAGAGTCCAAGGATACTGTAACTCTAAACTGGAAAACCCCTCCGTGCTTGCCCCATCATCTCCACTTCCAGGGGTAGCTCCAACCAGCATCAGCAGCAGCGGGGGTCGCTCGTAAAATAAACACAGAGTTCTGGCTGAAGACTTTACCTGCCCTTTGAGCCAGGAGAGGAAATGCAGGGCGGGAAGTTCTGCTTCTTTTTAACCTCTTTTCTCCATCTTCACTGCTGGAAGTGGAACCAATAACATAAAAAGAACATCATAATGCCAAAAGCTGAGATTTAAACACAGAATAAAATGTTCTATGCACAGGAGAGATACTCAGAATGGATCCTCGCTTTAAATGATTGGTGCTGCGTCTCTATCAAGGCGACCCTTTTGACACAACATTTCCAAATCAACACTCTCCTCACACGCTCAGCTCGGGCCAACAGGGAGCCTGGTGTTTCTGCAAATGAACGATCTGTCAGGAGGCTGTTTATATCCCCTCTCCGGCTCCTTTATTTAACACTCTGGCGTTAAAAAAGGGAAGAGCTTTTTAATTAGCTTTGGACTCTCCTATTTTAATCAACTTGCAAGCTGGAGTCCAGCTGTGACAGGCATGACAGGCGAAGACTGGTGACGCTACGACTATTGACTTTCCACCCCCAAAAGAAAGGAAAAACAGACGGAGAAAGAGAGAAGACCACCGAGTGTGTACTCTCGAGCAGTAAGATTCGAGTACAAAAGGCTGTCTTTGTTAGTCTTTCTTTCTTTGCATTTTTAAAGGTCCTGAATATACACAAGTTGTAAAAATGTTTTTACCTCTGCTGTCTTTGTAATGTAACATTTTGACTTGATCAGGTAGATACAGAAGTCACACATTAGTAGTGCCCGAGTCGACCGATACAGGATTTTTGGGGCCGATACCAAGACAGATTTTAGAGAGTAAAAAATGGATATCAACAGCAGACACTTTATTATCAATTACAAAAACAACTGAGATCAATTCAACACTTAACAATTCAAAGCAAAATGGCTAGAAATCAGAATACCAAATTCTGCCAGAGAGGGAAGAACTCCCATCTTTAGAGTTTGGTCGAGGGTGTTTCATGAGATTTACCGAGTTCAGCGAGAGCTTGAGGGACTTTAAGAACGAGCCTATCAGAAGAACGAGTCGTGTAGGCGCCCGAATTCAACTCCAAAAAGGTCTGTGATGTAAGGTGGAAGTTTTCCGTTGATATGAAACGATATGAACGTGTCCAATCGGCCAAAATAGGCCGACGGGGGCCAACGGGTAGCGACGGAGCCGCACACTCTATACACTAGGCCGACCAACGGTCCAACTAGTACCGACGGCCGACAAGATTTGCTACTATCATACAATATAACCTACTAGCCAATTAATCGGTCAGGCTCTCTAGTGTACACATTTCTCGCCATTTAAGTCGATTCAAGTTCTGATTCATCAACTCGGGCGGCTAAGACTGCAAACCACATCTGCGGGGGGGGGTTCTATTTCTTCAAAACAAAGATCCAAGTTGAGTGTGATGTTTAAAAAGTTTGTAGTTTTATTTATTTATATTGCATATTGTGCCAAAATGTGCACATTTGATTCACTAATCAACCATACCATTGGCCTCTTCTTCCTTCCCCTCCACCAGCGCACTGACTTGAATCCCTGGAGAGGCTTTAAGCTCTTAACCAAAACACAACAAACACTCAAAGTATAACAGACGAGTTTGTTTTGGCCATTTGATGCCGCTGCCAGAGAGCCAGTGGGAAGCTTTGAATTTAATTTCCTCTATTCATGATGCTGCTTTTATTTACATGACAAGACTGAACAGCTTGCACCGGCCTTGGAAAAAAAGATAAATAAAAGAAGAAGACAAATTAAAACTGATATTTGCCAAACAATTTAATGCAATTAAAAAGAAGGAAGCTGTCGAGTACATAATGTCAGTCCACTCACTTCAACCGTCAGTGTCTGTTTTGATCTTTTATCACACGTAGGAGAGTCGCACACTGTTCCACTCTGATGTGCAATCTGCTCGCCTCTCTTACTGTCATGCAAATACATTAGCTCAGGAGATGGGTCCCTCCGCAGCACTCTCAGTGGACAACACTCATTAAACTAATTACACATTGAACCTAAACTGAGTGGAGCGTAATGAGCTATGTGATATTCACAAGGAACTTATGCCACTGGGAACGTGCCAATGGAAATTTGTGATGCCACCATTCCACACCTGCCTGAATCCACACAAACAGCGAGAGCATTAAGCCGCCTTTTCCAAACTGTTGGACTCGTTTGTGTATTTTTCAGCTTTATGGGCTGCTGGAGGGTTTGTTTGAACGACAGTGAATTGTAAAATCTAAAAACATTTTGTGTCCAAAAGCTCATTACTTAACCATTTTTATTGGAAATCAAAACTTTGAGGCATTTGAGTTTCCAGAGAGCTGCTCCTAAGTTCCACTAGAAGCATGTTTTTGCCATGATCGAGCAGCCCTACATGAGACTTAGATGAGAGGATCAATACTACTCACACTAAAGACCTAAAGACAGACAACATCTCCCTCACCAATAACAGATGAGCAGTTCAGGCAACAGTCTGTTAATTTCCTGTTCAGAGCTCAGAGGAAGCCGAGGCCACTCTCACACCACAATCGTCAAATACAGATGTTTAGTCACAGTCACACCCCTCATTCTATCAAAAACACAGGGTACCCGTGCATGTTTGTGTGAGACACATTGGCCTGTCAGCATAATAAGAAGTCAATTATGTCAACCCAAAAAAAAAAAAAAAGCTTGGAACACTTTGTTTGCTGTCTCAGTGCAAAGGGAGATGAAGTCCTTCAGCTTTGGGGCGATGCACAGGAAAACACAAAAACACAAAACACAGGACAAGTTATTATTTCAACCCAACTCATGATCTGTTATCTTAACCATGTAGACTTTTTACCAAAGCCTAACAGGCCTTTTTGTATTCACATCATTCTAGTCCAAAGAAATAGATACTCAGAGTGTGTGTTTATGACACGGGTCAGATACTTCCTTGAGCGTCAAAATGAGACTTTAAAGGGCTTCCACAAAGCGTCAGAGTTTGACGCTGCAGATGAATGGACACTCTGAATACGGCTCTCTCTCACAACACAGACACAAAGATCTGCATATTAATATCATTCCCAAAAAGACATGGTCCCTGTGGATCACAGACTTTCTTTTGTACTTTTATTGAAATACATTAACGTTTCTGATCATTGTACTTACACATATTTACAACATTTTTTCATATTTTTAACACCCAGCGGTGAAAAGGAAACCATACATAGAAATATATACACAGTATGCAGATTCAAAAATGCATATAACAGAGTGAGCAAGCTTTGTGCCTCCTTTTTACAAGCATATAGATAGTCAGGTTAAGCATACTGTTAAAGAAATACATTTTTAAAAAAAAGAAGTAGAAAAGGATTAAATTAAAATTAAAATTAAAATTAAAATTAAATTAAAATAAGTGTGCGTCATCTCTTGCAGATATTTACATCAAAGATCGTATGCGTGTTTGCACATAACCAAGATCTGTCTATCATGATCACAGACTTTCTGTTGTGCTAAAAGTGAACAGGTGCGCGTGTGTCAGCGCGGCCCCGCTACACTCCGACACGCAGACAGCGGAGCAGCAAGAGACAGACGCCGCAGCTACACCAAACAAGCTTAAAAATCAGAGACATTTACACGCCATGTAGCAGATAGCTTGCTGAAATGTACTTTCCAAATAGAAGTTCTACCTGCAGGTATTTCACAGGAGTTCATTTTCAAACCCAGGCGACCACCATATTGAAAACGCTGTCTCGACCTTTCTTCCGGTCAACCTAACACTAGTTTAAAGCCTCCTGACACACACAGCTATGACGTGCAGAGATTTCCACTAGGTCAAGGTAGATGTGAAAAAAACCCATCTTTATTCCTCACCTCTGCCTGGGTGCTATATTAGCTCAGTTTCAACTTTACCTTCAGAGCTCTACCGAGGAGGTAGGAGAGGCGATGGGGGGAGGGGGGTAACTTAAGGTGCTTCATCATCACTCAAACACTTCCTCAGTATAGAGATCGAGTCATTGTTGGTCAGGAGGAAGTCGACTTAAACAAAGGGAGATGCAGTTCAATCATACTTTCCATTCTTGTGCAGCAGAGACCTGAGTCTAGATTATCCAGTGGCAGTCAGACATCCATAAGTTATGTCTGTGTTTGTGTGACGGCATCAACATATATCCACTAGGATACATTTACACTTTGTTGTTGTTGTCTGAGAAAAACCACAAAGTGCAGGAATGTGTTTTAATTCATCAGCTGAGGAGAGGCAGCTCTGTCTGCTCTCAGAGACAAAGTGGGTGGCAGCGCTGGCTTCGTAGATGTTGGTTTCACAGGGATGCCACAGGAACTATTTCCTCACTGCTGTGGTAGATTCCAAGAACGCTAAAATTGGGAAGTTTACACATACGGGGCAAGCCACGTTGTGTACTCGTGTCTGCACACAGAGTACATGTTATTTCAAGAAGATGATAAACAACACTTGGAAAAAAAAAAATCACAAGACTCCCCTTTTTTCTGAGCTTCATCTTTTGAAGAAGACCTCCAAGATTTGTGTGCGTGTGTGTGTGTGTGTGTGTGTGTGTGTGTGTGCATCTTAGAAACACACATATTACTGTTAAAGACATCTCGAGTAAATGTGGTTTTACTTTTTTGTATTTATAAAATGATCAGAAAGACAAGGCCACACTTGTGAAGTACAGACCGATAGTCCCCTCCTAGTATGGTAAGCGTGTGTGTGTGTGTGTGTGTGTGTGTGTGTGTGTGTGTGTGTGTGTGTGTGTGTGTGTGTTGGGGTTAAAGGAGGAAAGCGTTTAATTCTTTGTGCGCTCCATGCCGCCTTCTAAGAAGCATGAACGATTAATTCATTGCTACTTTTATACAATGCTAATAAATGTGCACAGTTATTTTTATTACGCCTCACACTGAGGAGAGGAGATCACATTTCACGTGGCAGCACTGTTTGTTAAAGTGTTTTATTTCACTAAAAAAAACTCTCCAACTTATTCTCTGGCTTTAGTTTCCACGCTGCCTGCTTCATTCTCTCTCTCTCTCTCTCTCTCTCTCTCTCTCTCTCTCTCTCTCTCTCTCTCTCTCTCTCTCCTCACTTCACTTAATGTATCCAGACCGGCTGTGATGGTGTGCGCTGGAAGTTTTCCATGCATCATAATTGTTTCGCTAATTTGCTATGCTAATTGAGTAATTAATTCGGGAACAGGAGATTAGAAGTGGGGGCAAAAATACAGAAATAAATAAACAAGTAAAGCGTTGAGTGTTACCGCCGGGGCTACCGTTTTGTTCTGACATTAGGGATGCAAAACTGACTCCAACACTGCAGCGTGTTTGTTTCCTTCGCCCCAAGGCTAGCTGGCTGATGTGCTTTGGTGTGCAGGCGCGGAGTTAGCATCTCTAACTTCTCACCACAGGACTTGCAAACATTCAGCCGCTAACTGCATGCCACGATAGACCTCCAGTGTCGCGGTCAAACCCTAATAGTTTATAACTGCGAACGCTTCCAGTGATTTAAGGTCCATTTTACTGCTGAGCACCTCAAACTGAACACATAAGCTGGAGGTCATTTAAGTGTCACTGTCATTTCAAGAATCCAAGTCGAGGAGAAATTTCCTGAAGCAGAAAAATTTCCTGAAGCAGAAAAGTAGAAAGGAGTTTAATGTGTTGAACTCAGCACAATGTGAGAAACATGAGAGAGGGAGGATGAACGCTCTCGCTCGATGACTAAAATAAACTGTGAGACTTTTGTGTCACCGCTGGGAAACTTCAAGTCTTAATAACACCCCAAATATTAAAAAACTAATTAAAAGGACCAAATGTTTGGGTAACGGGTGGCATGGCGGTTATGCTGCGCAACCCGTCTACAGAGGCTATAGTCCTAATTGCAGCGGCCGTGGGTTCAAATCCGACCTCGACCCTTTGCTGCATGTCACCCCCCTCTCTCCTGTCCCATCCAATAAAGATGATAATGCCCCAAAAATATAAAAAAAATAAAAATAAAGGCCAAACGCTGAAGACAGTCTGGACTGTGTTTGACGCAGCCGTGATTCATTCAACCTTTATTTATACTCGAAAGATCATTGAGGGGCAAACCCTCATCGAGTCATTACAGAAATAATTAGAAAACAGACATTAAATCAAGAAAAACAGGGGACAGATAAAAACAAGACCGCTAAAATCAGTCTACAAAAGTCTAAAATGATAAGATAAAGATAAAAGATAATTAAGCGAGTACAAAACTGCAATAAATAAACACACTTATGTAAAACAGTTACAAACAGAGGTTGGGAGGCTTAAAATCAGGTTTCTAAAATGCCCCAAAATGGCATGTGGCATGACGGTGATGTTCGTTCTCCTGGTGGTTTAAATGTTTTTTTTGGCAGTTTGTGTCTCTACTTGCACGTCTAGAAACAATCAAACAAAGATAAGCGTTAAAGTGAACATAAAGCTCGGGAATTAACCCTCTTCATGTCTTAAACTTCACTGCTACTGATGAGAAGTCGATGCTTTCTTTGTCATACTGAAGGGATGAATATATCTCTGACATGTAATTGCAAAGAGAACCCACAAGATGGCGGTCTCTGCTGCCCGCTGTAACACAAAACATGCTCTCATGTTTTCAGTCTGGATGATAATCCTTTTATGGAAACACACAAATTCAGATTCTCTGTGTAGTGTTGCATCACATCGAAGTTTATTTTATCTGCATTGTTTGTTCATTTTTTTATGCATTTTATTTGTTCTTCATTTTTTATGAGCACCCTCCGCAGGTGTTGATGTGCAAGTCTGTAAGTCAACATGAGAGGACGACGTGTCACAGTCCATATCTGTCAATGAATGACAGTTCAGAAAATCAGAAATGTTATTGTTGGAGTTTTTTTAAAGATATTTTTGGGCCTTTTTGTCTTTATTGGATCGAACAGCTGAAGAGTGACAGGAAATGTTGGGAGGAGAGAGAGGGGACGACATGCAGCAAAGGGTCGAGGTCGGATTTGAACCCACAGATACTGCAATGAGGACTACAGCCTCTGTACATGAGGCGTGGAACAAAACCACTAACAGCAGTAATGTTAATGATAGGCAATATTTCCATTACAGGTTTTTGAATTGAGGTCATTCAAGCCACCTCATCCGTATATGTTTTTTGGTTTGCATTTATTTTTAATACAACTACGAGTAACTTTAACTCATCAACTCTCACTGGATTTATGTTTTTGGATCAACTCTGAGTGTGTAATGATCTATTCCTGTTCTTTCCCTGCACAGGTAAATACAAGATGACGATCATCAATGAAAGTACTGAATTTACCTTCGATGATGAACGTTCAGGAGATAGAGAAAACTTTGATTGATTAAGAAGAAGACTACAAGAGGTGAAGGTTATTTTTAAAACTTGGAGTTGAAAATGACTAAGCAGGGGGGCCGTATAGCCTAGCGGTTATGTCCAGGCCCAGGTTCAAATCCAGCCTGTGGCTCCTTTCCCGCATGTCATTCCCCACTCTCTCTCTCCCTGATTTCCAGCTCTATCCACTGTCCTGTCTCTCCATTAAAGGCACAAAAAGCCCGAAAATAAATCTTTTAATAAAGGCAAAATGGCCATAAAGTATAGACTACACAGAGAGGAAGAACGAGACCAGAGAGGCCCGTATACTCGGCTGTTCATTCATGCGTCCACCGTGGGGCAGAATTGAGACGTGGGTGCACCGTCATGCAGAAGGACGTCAAGTGGAAGTGCTTCATTTTAGTTTAAACCTCGTGCTGAACTACCCTACACTACTCCACACAACAGAAACATTACAAAGAATTAAAAATATATCATCTCAAAAACTCTTTAAAGAACACAAACCCCCCTCCCCCACACACACACACACACATGAAACTGGGCTCATTAAGGAAATGGAAAACCACAAATCTTATCAGCAGACACTAACTAGTACAACACAGAGGCAGCAGTGACTGGATGTGACGGTGGCCCGGGTGACACAACCTCCTCTATGTAGGAACACTGTGTGTGTGTACATCCTCTGCAGTGACATCAGAGCAGCCTGGTTACGCTCGGGATGACAAACCCCCCCCCCCCCCCCCCCCGTTTCAGCTCACGAGTGTCCTTAATGGAGGTAAAGCTCGTGAAAAATGGTGCGAGCCCTTTCATGTTCCAGACTTTAAAGGCCCTCACATGACGTCAGCTGACTCCTCTTTATTGTTGTGTGTATGATCTGAGCAGATGGCCTCTTGGTGCTGTATATAATGGTTTAAGGTATGGCTGTGTTTATACACAGGGACGGTTTTTAAAATGTTTAGCTCAACTATGACAAAACTCCAAGACCTCATCATCCCTGCAGATGATGAAAAAGGAGATTGAATCACAAGAGTAATATTTGAAATCCTTTTCCCCTCATGGCTTCCTTCAGTGCTTGCTCTGTAACTTGATTATTTTCCTTCCTCAATTACTTACTTTCATGTGAATTAATTGCTCTCTTCGTCTCACCCTCCCAAATTCCTCCAATATTTTCTTTCTCAATTTCTTCATCCCTTCCAAGTTCAACGCCTTCATTCCTCTCTCACTTCATGCTTTCCTTTTTTTTAACAGCTAAATTACAAAACAAATTCACTTTTCAAAAAGCAACAGATTGAAATCATCTTGACTTGAGCGACTTAAGCGTAATATGCGGTGAACTATTACTTTTAAGTTGAGCAGGTTACAAAGTCCTGGTTTAAGTGAGTTTGCAAGACTTCATAACACAGGTGTGAGGCAGAGACTTCAAAGAAAAACTTCTCCTGGAGAGGAAGAAGGAAAGTCATGGTGACTGAGTAAAGGGAGGATAAAGGAGTAACTTTAGGCTGCTTGAACTTAGAAGGAGGACATACTGGCTGCTGCATTGTTGTCAGAGAAGCCAGCACTTCAACATAGCATGTTTCCTTAATGATCAGAGAGTAAGATACCTTTATCATCTCACTAACTACACATCTCACTGATTGGACATTTAATTCAACATTTTGCTAGACCGCTCTGAGACACTGTAACCAGTAATAATGAGTTCAGATGTCTGTGATGATGAGACACAATTTTTGTACAAACCAGTGCGGACTTCAAGTGTTGCGGGAATGTTTTCTGAAGCATATGCAAATTGATCAGATGCAAAAACATGATTAAGGATTCCCACAATAAAATGGAATGAATTACATAAATGTCGACTAAAGTCATTTCTGCTTACAGCTTTTCAAACAGTCTATTAGAAGCATGAGAAGAAGCACATCCACAGAGCGTCACGTTTCCCTTTGTACAAAGCGTGTTGCACAACCTCATTGGGAAACCAGCCTGGGAAACTGCCCCTTCACAACAGCATGAACCTTAACCCATGAAGTCAAACTATACCATGGAGGGAACCGGTTTCTGCTGAATGTTTAACACACGTCTCATGAAAACAAAAGTAAAGTTGCTGCGAGCAGTTTGGGCCGATGTGCCTCCAGAACACAACTATTGATGTTTCCCTCGAAATATGTTGCCCTTGGGAGATTTAACTTCTTCTGTACACAATATTCAACAGATGATAGAGTGTGTGTGAGTGTAGAGAATCCATTGAGAGGTTTCTGTGGCAATAATAGAGTTTGATACAGAGATCTTTTTTTAAATCTAGGACTGTTTTACACCCACATTTACTGAACTGATCAACTCTTTTCATTGTGCCTGATGATGAGAAACCGAATTTAAAAGGACTAAACCATCACACACAAACATATATCATGGTGTAAAATGGCCATGTGGGGGCCATGTTGGAAACTGAGGACGATTAAATACGTTGTAAATCCATTAGATTATATTTACTCAAATGCTGAATCATGAAGACACAAAACATACAAAAACTGTCCTTGATCTTTCACTTCTCGCCTCCAATATTCTACAATTTATTTATCAGACGCTTTTGTATAAAGCGACGGAAATAAGAGAGTAAGTACGACACAAGCAACGATCAAGAGGAGGAAACAACGTCAGTACAGGTGCTGACAGGAAGTGACCAGACGCAGAGCACAGTTTTGGTTTTTGAAAATTAAAGTTAACATATTACAAAAATCCTGCAGTTCCTCAACTGTCCACTAGAGGCTGGCTGCAGAAGCACAGGAAGTCACATACACACCCATTCTAAAAAGCCTGTTTTTACAGCAGAGATGAACATGTTTACAGCCTGGTTCAAAAAACCAAATAGGTGTGATTAGCTCATGTCTCCATGGACACACACTGTACGGGGGGTGAATGTTTTGATGACTCATCAGTTTTGATTTGATGAAGGATAAGAGTTATTCATAATAAGGCGTGTAGCTGACCTGATTGACAGGTGGGCACGGTGTAACGGTTTGTCAGGAGGTTTAAGACCCGCCTCAGCTCCAGCTCTCAGCCATCTAAATGTTTATCATGATTATCTTTCTTGTTAAATCTGTTAATGTGTCCAAATGATTGCAAACGATGATTGTTGGAGCTGTTCTCCTCTCAGGATGTAATGAAGCAGGCGACGGGGACAAAAGGCTAACGAGAGCAGCATCTGTTGTGGGAGGGGGGTCAGCGACAAAGTGAACCTGCATGATGTGAGGAGAAACTGAGAAACTCGAGTGTGAGTGCATGTGTTTGTGCGACGACCTCACCGCAGGGAGAAAGGTACGCTTGGGGATTGATGTACCGTCGTGTCTCATGTCCAAATCTATATGGCCCTTTTAATCCAATGAAAAATGAGAAGTGTGCCGTAACTTTGTTAGAAGTGGGTAATGCAGCCAGGGGAAATGGAACAGGGGGCCAGATTTGCAGGCCTCCTCCACATTCAGTGTAAGAGCTAACCTGATTTGGACTGCGCTAGCTCTGAGACCAATATCTGCCTGCATCATCCCGAGCCCATCAGGAGTGATTAAATAAACATGATGGACAGTTTTTCAAAGAAACATATTAACTGTGACGTGTGTTAAGCGCCCATTTGTGTTCATTATTCCCACCACATCTCCCACTCTGGAGGTGTGATCCTCGCTCACACCTTTTACATCGGTTACTTGTTTTAACCTTAAGCAGAAATAAAGATGCTATTCATGGGATAAAGCCTTTCAGCTGAGGAGAGATGGACACATTTCACACTCTATAAAAGATATAAGAGGCCGGACGCCAGCAGAATAAGATGAGGTGTTTCCTTATGCTATATGGTAAAGAAGACCCACATGGTCTCCATCTGTGGTTTACCCGACAGGAGGCTCATGTGGAAACTGAACTTCATCAATCACAGCCTCAGTCACTAATGCCTCCAAATCACCGGGATGACTGAGGGGTTTTTAAGGCTTTGCGAAAGTTTTGAAAAATACATTTTCCTGAGCCTGACGTGTGAATCTAACCTGTCATAGATGGATTAGGTGTGTGTTCTTATACTGTACAAAAAGTATCTGTAACAGAGTCAGTGGCTGTGTCTGAAACCACATACAGCCCAATACATACTGAGAATATATATACTGCATATTAGTGTGTTGTAGTTCCTGAAAATCAGTCTTGACACCACTTTTAGAAGGTCTTGGTCTCCTCTCGGAATTGTCTTGTCTCAGTCTCAGACTTTGTGGACTTTGGATTTTAAATCAAGACCACCACTGATAGGCCATTTTTTATCCCTTTTACTGCAACTAGCCTTTCTAAAAGTCTTTATATGTGATTTTTTGATCCAGCAGATGTCGCCCTTGAGCACCAGCATGAAACCAAAACAACTCGCGCTGCATTGTTGTGTTAGCATGCTAATGCTAGCGATCTTTATTATGCTGGTATCTTCACACTGCATGTAAATTTATCTGAAATGAGCGTGATCTAGAAACACAGTTAAGCAGTGAGTACAGTATGTTATTCTTCTTTTCTCTAGTCCCTCAATTAAACAACTTTTATACACGAGGGGAGGAGTCAGCCGGCCGTCCTGGCGATGTAAACAAAGTGAAGATAGGACTCTGAAAACTCTGAAAACATCACAGACAGTGGGACTCGGGTGTTACACCCATTGTAGACAGTCATGACTCACAGAGTTATTTTCAGAGGAGATACTTGATTTATATTTAAGTGTGAAAAATCACATAGAAAGACTTTAAACAACGAATAACTTCAATGTTTGTAGCCCAATGAATTAAAGGACTTTTATACTTTTCCAACCCTCCTGTTTGCATGGAACTGGAATGTTTTTGTTTTTTTGGTCTTAAGTTTTCCTCCACTTTTGTGAAGTTTTTGAATGAGCACAGGATGTTTGAGGGATACCAGAAGCGCTCATGTTCTCTCTCTTTTTAACTAATAATTTCTTATCGCCCGGTTACGTCCGCAACTTTCCAGGTGTTGGTCCAAGTGAGTCACATGCTTGCTGTGGAAGTGGATGACTTCCTTGATATTTATGTTCTTGGTCTTGATTCTGTCTTGACTCGGTCTAGATCCCTAAATGTCTTGGTCTCTTAGCATGTCGTTAGCAACATGCTAAAATGCGGATCACGCATCATACTCCCGGTCAGAGCTCCGTTCAATGAGCTAGCATCAAGCTAGCACGACCGCCTGTCCGCAAATATAATTCAACAACCATATGGAAACCTTCACGACTTATATAGCTACGTGGTCATTTTAATAATATGTGGCAGCATGTTAAACGTATTTCAGGACATAACTTTTATTTTAAGCTGCTAGCTGGCTAGCTAGCTCTCATCAGACAGTCTGAGAGCTGCAGTGCATTGTGGGGTGGTTTAGTATGACCAGTATGACGTTTGACACTGAAACATTCTGGCCGATCCGGGTATTTCTCATCTACACAAAAATGCATACTATGACTTCAGATCATACTTTATACTCGATGTGTGGTCACAGTATGAAAACACGAGAGTACAGCCGGTGTTATCTCAGACAGGAATTCAATGATTCAGTGTTTAATGTTGTAATATTTTTCCAGGTTATGCATAAAGCCTCTGCCACAGATTCATCTTGATTAAAGATAACAGCACATCTTCTAATAGAGAGTAGTGTTTCCCTTATGTTTGCCTATCAGCAGCTCAGCGCTGTGATAATGAAGACCACGGAGACGGTTTAATCTCATAAACGCCTGTTAGAGATTTAAAATCCTGTTAGTCCATTTTTCAAAACAGAATGTCTTTAATAAATACGCCCTGCAAGACGTTGGTTAGTGTGTGTGTGTGTGTGTGTGTGTGTGTGTGTGTGTGTGTGTGTGTGTGTGTGTGTGTGTGTGTGTGAAACAGACAGAGGTAGAGAGCGACACCGCTAACACGAGAGGTTAAATGAGGTCATCGTCTTTGTTGAAACTCAATCATCAGACCGCTCGGTGTCCACCTCGGTGGAAGTCGTCACAATAACGACAGTATTGACTTTCCAGGTAGAACATTCACTGCATTCAATGAAGATAAACATTTCTTATCTGCTTCGCTGAAAACAGTTTCAACTCCATTTCCGGAAAATGTTTACGCCCCCGACACTAAAACACAAAGTTATGCAGTCGAGTGCAGCCGAGCATTCAGAGACATATGTACCAAAAAGATATGAAAGCATCAGACAGTTACAAAGTCATTTAAAGTCACACTGATTCCCTGTCAGCTCCACACTTTGTTGTGTCCTTTCAAAACTGACATCACAGCATTTGCCGCCATTTTGATTCTGTAACAATCGATTGATGCACATATTTGCAAAGAGTACATGACGATATATTGCTGTATCCATAGTTTGAGCAAAGGCCTAATTTTTACCTGCCTGTGCACTGTGGGTTTGTATTTATATATGTATGCCTGTGTGTGTGTGTGTGTGTTTGGGGGGGGGGTAAGGTTGCATACAGGGTGTTGATGTTGACAGTTTCCAACAACAGGCATGTTGAGTGCTCATCCTGTTCCTCCTGTCCGAGCCTCTCTGCACTCCTCTGTGATTAATTAGAGAAGTGAGAGGATCTTTAGTCCACCAGTGAAGTCGAGGGAGACGATGAAAATATTTACAGAGCTCCCAGGACGGGGATTTTATTAGGAGACGACACGTGATGAGCCGCCCGCCTCCTCGGCCTTCATTCCCAAATGGAGCGGGAGTGTGTGCCCAAACTTGACCCTGAATGTCAGGCCGTGTGCTAACTGAGCTAACGACAGCAACGACACAGATAATTTAACATAACTAATTTACTTATTTACAAACAAAGTACAAACAGAAATGGGAATCAAACTGCCAAGAAGGCCGAAATAACAGCGTGATATAGGAAAACAAACAGTCCCTCTGAGACAACATGATTCAAGCTATAGTGGGCACATTAACCACTCTCTCCTCTCGGGGGGAAACGCATCATCCCACGCAGTCCTGAAATCAGTAGGAATTTGTTTTCTGCCTATTGTTTCTCACTTTACTGTATGTTGATTGGCATGCGATACCCCGCTGCTGTGTTATTTCCTCCAGCTGTACTCCTCCTCCTCCTCCTTCTCTTATCCACTCCAGCACTCTCAGCAGGGGGTTACTGACCGCAGAAACATGTGCTAGCACCCACAGAGCTGCTGAACGCTGCTTTTTTTTTCATACTCTGATAATCATAAAGCACATGAATCTTCTGAATTTAGTAGCCTTGGTGGACTCCACCAATCCATAAAACTACTTTTCCCCTCTGGGGATCGATTTTCCCCTCTGGGGATCAATAAAGTACTATCCTATCCTATCCTACAGAAGTACCAAGCAAATATTTTCTAGCATACACGGTTATGAGTTACCTCTTAGTGAATAGATGAGGTTAGCGCAATAACTTCCTGTTTACTGAAGCCAGCCCAGAAACATGCCAAAGTTAATAATAACCATTATTTTGATTTTTTTTGCAAGATTAATAAATAAATCGGATTTTAAAAAAAAGTATTTCGATCTCTTTAGGGGCTGGAAGCACACAGGCTCAATCTGGTGTAGAACTTTCCTTGTCATAAAGCGAGGATAGCCCCGCAGTTATGTTAGGCGCACCAAGAATGGAGGCTATAATGCTCGAAAACGGGCAACCCAGGTCCAATTCCGAGCCATGTCACTGTGCAGCATACCACTTCCTACTCTCTCTCGTTCCAGTTTCCTACTCTCTAAAAAACCCCAAAATAGTTCAGATTCATTAATCTCTATTAGGTATGTTTTGGGCCACTTGTGTTAAAAAAAAAAAAAAAAAAATTGCAAATATTTTCCATACTTCCATGTTCATCTTGGATTCATGAAGTCTCTCACCATTAATCATTGTCAATGATAACTATTGGTCTTAAGGGAAAAAAAGGCTGATACCCCCTGAAAACAGGCCAGACAATTTGACTCCAGTTGAGAGAAGAAGAAGAAGAAGAAGAAGTGGAAAGTTTTCCAGCAGTCTGATCAGGCATGCACAATGGAAATATCCGTCTACCACTGAGTCGTACCGATTAATAATGAGAAAGACATGGAGTTCATGGTAACACAGTCAGGATTCGATCATGGATCAGGTCATGGGCTCAGCTTGGCGTTTTAAGAACTGGGAAATGTTTGAAAAAGGAATATTTCTATGGTGGACCAAATTCATCCGTCTGTTATCCCTGGGGGATCCCAAGGCATTCCCAGGCCAGAGGGGATATGGTCCCCCCAGTGTGTTCTGGATCTACCTCGGGGTCTCATTCCAGTTGGATGAGCCCGGAAGGCCTCCAAAAGAAGTCGACCAGGAGGCATCCTAATCAGATGCTCGAACCACCTCACCTGGCTCCTTTTTAATGAATATGAGCAGCGACTCCACTCAGATCTCCTCACCCTCTCTCTGAGCCCTACAGCTGATTACAAAGCCCGGGTGCCGCCTACTAACTGGCACAACGCTAAAACTGGGCCAAGACAAACTCCCTGAGCGAAGCAGAGAATGCTGGGAAAGGAAGGGAAAACTTTTAACAGTATGTTTGAAACTCTTGGACTGCAGTGGAAAAAAGCGGGCAAGACGCAAAGGAATTAAGATTAATATCTGATGCGTGACTGAAGACAGAGATCTGCATTTTCTAACATGCCCCCCCCCCCACCCAAACCAGGACCGGAGGGATGTACAGAAGTCTGTGCAAGTTGACCTGTTGTTTGCTCAAGGTCAAATGACTTTAGGAGTCTCTGAGTTTGCAGGAACCCGATGACGAGGGTAGAGATGGCTGAAAGATGAAGGTTATGGCCTTTTAGAGTCTGTTTTATTTGGGAATTTAGTTTTACGCTCAATGCCAGAAATATGGGGCAGCTGTGGCTCAGTTGGTAGAGTCGGTCGTCTCTCAACTGGAAGATCGGGGGTTCAATCCCCAGCTCCTGCAGCTACATGCCCGATGTGTCCTTGGACACTTCACCCTGGATTGCTCACACTGCTTCGTTGGCGGCGCAGCCTCTACCATGAGTGTGTGAATGTGGAGGTGTGACCTGCGGTGTAAAAGAGCTTTGAGGAGTCAGAAGACTAGAAACAGAAATATACAAGTTTAAGTCTATTTACATTTCATGGTAATACAGTATGTCCTTATGAAAGGTCAATGTGTCCACTTAGCGAGTCATGGCCCACTACTACACACAGGGGAGGAAGATCTTCAGAGAATTACAGGAAAAATAAAACAGAGGCTGTTCTGTGGAGTTTATGACGAGAAAATAAGAGCGCAGTGGAATCATGAACTTCTCGTTTCCTTTAAAGGAAATCATAACTTTGGCTTTTTGTATGTGATTTTATAAGGTAGTTTATAAGCTTCCCATCCTCATTACTGGCTGGTGGCCATGTGAAAAATGTGTAAAAATAAGGTGTAAAAAAAAAAAGTACAAAGCGCGACCAATTTGGATTTTTGAGGCCAATAACAATACCGATATCGGCCGATATCTTAAATCTATGTTTGATCTGTAGAGATTGATAGATATACACATATGTTTTTATCCATCAAATGCAGTTATCAAACAGCTGTGGAAAAGATACATCATAAAGATGGTAAGGTCTCTGAACTAAAAAGTAACTTTAACTTTAGTAACTTTACATACGTGCATCACCGCTTCAGAGAGTTAATGCTTGTGGTATTCCATAAAGCGCCCTCTGAAGAAGCAAACATATGGTCTCCCTTCCACTCCTGCAAACAGGCCGGATGGATTAAGCCCATCTTCCCAATGAAAGGGACTCATGATGGTCCGGCCAAAGAGAATTTTGGTCGTGCAAGACCTCCTCCTCGACCAACCCACTGAAAGGTGTCAGCCATACGTTAAATATGAAACGGATTACCACAAAAAAGTTAAGAGAATAACTGCATTTAGTCATTTGGTGACGTGCATTATGGTCGCTTCAGTAATGACACACTGTCTGTTTATTTGTGATGGGCGAGGTTATTAAATAACTGAACACTCTGGCTCTAAACACATATGTGTCACCGTCTAATCTGTTTGTTACTACAGAGCTGAGGACATGACAAAACATCGCCAGCCTGACGCGAGTCATCCTCTTCCCCGCAGGAGGACCCAGGGTTCATTGTTTATTTGCTCTGGAGGGCCTTGGGGGGCTGTTGACTCAGCTGAGCCCGAACTCTGCAGCAACACAGGAGAGTCACAGCGGACACCGGAGACGGTTTGAAGGGGACGTGGGTGCAAGCTGAGAAACTGGACGTATAACCCCTGAAGGATGCGTTCACTAATGTTTCTCTGCCTGGTTTTGTCGCTCTTCTACAACAGCGAGGGTCATGGGTGAGAAAGAGAGCTCAATGCTGTTCACATGCTGTTTACATAAGGAAAGCCTGGCAGGGGGATAAGAACAGGTTCCAGACCCCTTGGTATGCCATCGTGGGCGTGAAACTTTCTGTCTGACGCACACACACAAACACTTTGTGGGACCCATACAGTACGAGTCTCACATCCATGTAACCCTAACCCTTCAAAAACAAAAAAATATATATAAAATCTACTTTTTAACAAAGCAGCAGAGACGGAGCAGCGCTCATTCTGAAGCCAAGTGATGTGATATGTGATTTTTTTGATCCAGCAGATGTCGCCCTTGAGCACCAGCATGAAACCAAAACAACTGGCGCTGCATTGTTGTGTTAGCATGCTAATGCTAGCAATCTTTATTATGCTGGTATCTTCACACTGCATGTAAATTTACCTGAAATGAGCGTGATCTAGAAACACAGTTAAGCAGTGAGTACAGTATGTTATTCTTCTTTTCTCTAGTCCCTCAATTAAACAACTTTTATACACGAGGGGAGGAGTCAGCCGGCCGTCCGGGCGATGTAAACAAACTGAAGATAGGACTCTGAAAACTCTGAAAACATCACAGACAGTGGGACTCGGGTGTTACACCCATTGTAGACAGTCATGACTCACAGAGTTATTTTCAGAGGAGATACTTGATTTATATTTAAGGGTGAAAAATCACAGATAAAGACTTTAAAGGTCCTTTTAAGGTTCTAATGTTTTTGCTCCCCTCGGACGGAGCCAAAGTGGCTGCATTCCCAATATGGTAAAAGGGGCGGGACATTTCCGAGAACCGTGCTGAGCGACTTACCGATCATGGCAGAGCCGACAGGCCGACCAATCAGATCAGAGTTGGCACACGTGGAGACTCTGAACGTGGGCAGAGAGTCAGAAGCGAGCCGGTGCATGGAGCTGCAGTACATGAAAACAGACACTTTTTTAAAACTTTATCTATTGTGAACATACTTTAGTAGGTACATAGATTAAATATATGAACCCCAAAAAGGGCAGAATATGACCTCTTTAAGAGAGAAAGAACATGGAGGTGAATGTATTTGTTTGCATGCCTTTAATCTGCGTCTCAGATGTCTAAATATAAAAGACAAACCTCTTTCATAAACTGCCAGAGCGACACACTTCCTTTCTGGAGGGCAAATCAACCTCTTCCTCCTGCATTATCTCAGTCTGTAGTGCTCCTCTGGCTGCACAGATAGTACCTTAAGGAAGCTAAATACATCTGGATGACAGCTCACTGTTTTATTACATTGAAATGTCATCCTACTGATAAACCTCCTCACAGGACGGGGAGGAAGTCCTGCCTTTTATCCGCCATAGATCTAATAAAGAGCTCAAAATATTTATGGGAGAGGTTAGACTGAAGTAGATGAAGCAGGCCTCTCCTCAGAACCCCCCCCACCCTTTGCAGTATTTTCCCATCCCTCCCTGTGTGTGGACGTAAAAAGGCAACCTTGGGGAGCCCAGAACTAAACAATGTAGCTCTTAGAGGCCCATTACAGGCCTTCCCACCAGCTTCCCCTCCCAATCTCTTGGACGCTTCCTGTTTGTGTAAAAAGATTTGTTGTGGGGCGCACAATATTACATTTTTTAGGGTCAACCTCTGGGTCGGTGTTTCCCATGACGCTGGGCAGAACTTAAACCTCTGTCTGGGCCAAAGGTCAATCCCAAAACCAGCGTGCCTAAAGGTTGTAGTCGAGACCAAAAAAAACACAATTTCTGTTCTGTTCCTCCTCGTCAGAGTCTCTCTAATCCTCCAACGCAAACACTTCCATGTGGGCGACAACGCTAACAAGCCGGAGTCCACTCAGTGTGAGAGACGCAGTAAATATTTTCAGAGCCTTGACTGCAGCAGAGGGACGGTGCTAAAGCTGTCCTTGACACCTATACGCAGCACACTGAGAAAATAAAAACCTTGTTAAAGTCACATTGGACGGGCCATGCTGAGGTGATGTGTGTTTCACTGCATGTTTAGGACAGGCCGAGCCTGAAAAAAAAAATATGTGTAGAGATTTATGTGTAATGTCAATATGGAGCATAAGGCACCGTGTCCACCTAGCAGGGTTTTTTTTATTTTTAGGCAGATAAATGCTGGCTGTGTGCTGTGGAGCGCTTCAGTGAAGCTCTAGTGCACTGAGAATAAAAGCACTGCGTGTTGTCGCCATGACAACGGTCACTTAAAAACAGACATTGCTCCGTTTGCTTTTTTACTGTAGGAGTTATTTTTAAGATATTTTCCCCCTTCCCCACGAGCATCAAACTGAGGACGCTCGCCCTCCTGCTTCTGGTACAGGTACTCGATCTGAAGGAGACGAACATACGGGGAATATATCAATTTTTTAAGATATATCGATATATTTTCAAACAAGATATAGGGTAAGACGATATCGTTAATATGGATTTAGTTTATGTTGCATTAAAATAACATTACAGAGGTACCAGGTCACCTTCTTCTCATCTCACTGATGATGACTGACTGTCTGCTCCTCCTCTCTCTCTCTTTTATTGTATTTAAGGAACATTTTATTTCATAATATTACTTTTTAAATTCACAAACAGGTCGTTTATGTGTTTTCACTGTTAATAAAATACATATCGATATATATCGAGTATCGCCATTCAGCTAATAAATATCAAGATATGAGTTTTGGTCCATATCGTCCAGCCCTACAGGGAATACATTTTGAAAAGAGCGACGCTGACGTCTAGGGATGTAAAGATTAGTCGTAAAATCGAGATATCGATGGTAAAATTAATTCCAAGGTATCATATTGTCATTGGCACTCTGAGAAATGAATCGCAGTAATACGGTGAGCGTCAGCAGCTGCGGAGCTAGATTTAGAAATTGAGGACGCACTTCTGTCATTTAAATCGGAGGTGTGGAGGCATTTTGGCTTCAACAAGACAGAAAATGAAAGAGGTGAGAAGATAACATTCTTGTGTTTAAGAATCATTTTTCCATAAAGACGCACAAGACAGACAGCATTATAAAACATAGTGTGCTGCACACTACTTTACATCTCATGGCGCAAGAGAGAGAGAAAGAGAGTATCTTGAAACCAGAGTCTGACCTCATCACTCTCTGTAAGCATTCACAGAGTTCAGCACAGCAAGAACTGGAGAGCAACGATAACAAACTTTATGAACTCTATTTGAGGTTGTTCAGCAGGGTTTAAGAAATGCAACATGTGGGAAAAAGACATGAAGTTCCAGCTACTTTTTTGGTTTTAAAGCAGTGTGAAACAAAGAAAGTAGCAGCAGAGGTGAGAAGAGAAGGAAAGGAGCTGAGAGGTCAAGAAGAAATGTGCAGCACAACATGACAATAAGGAAATATAGGAATAAGTGTAAAGACCTGCAGCAGCATAACAAACCAGCATTCAGCAGAGTGGAGTTCACATGTACTGAACATAGAGGATGATGTCATTATTGAGCCAGCGTTACAAGGAAATACCTTCTCTGGCTGTAGCTCCATATACAATACACATTGTAACTGAGACCCATCCTCTCAGTGTGACATACACAAGGAAAACATTACCACAACAACAAATAAACACTTGGACAGAGAGATGCTGCAATACCAAGAAAAACAACAACACTGACGATATCCAGAACAAGAATGTGCAGATTTCTCAACAGTGCAAAAATCAACTTCATGAACGCATCATGAAGAAGAAAAGAGCAACAAATCAATGAAACCAAACATTGTAAATAAGAGCAGCAGCAACAAAAACAGCGACAAAAACAACAACAACAACAACAACAACTACTACTACTACAACAACAACAGCAACAACTACTACTACTACTACAACAACAACAGCAACAACAACTACTACTACAACAACAACAACAGCAACAACAACTACTACTACTACTACTACTACTACTACTACTACTACAACAACAACAGCAACAACAACTACTACTACAACAACAACAACAACAGCAACAACAACT
>NC_089214.1:1366414-1371414 GCF_963930695.1 Labrus bergylta | reverse complement strand
GGTAAAGTTGACACAAACCTTTGTTTTACTACCACATTCTACTATCGCAGGTGTTTCTTATAACGGTATGAACGGCTTCATTACACTGTTACAGAATATTAATACCTTATATATTATTGGTTCCACCTGGGTTTTTGTTGTTGTGCAACAGATCTATGAATAAAAAAACTCATTTGGGAAAGTTGAGGAAGTGATGCAATTGATGGCGACATTTAGAACATGTGCCGAAGATGAAAAATACTTTTGGAGAAATACTGAACGTTAGTAAGACAGCATGTCCAGTAAAGACATTAATATTTACAGGTTATGGTAACGACCAAAAAAGGTTTGTGCTCTGCAGGTCAGAGTTAGTTTTAGTAACAACATGCAGCTGAGCTTATTGAAATTCTATTTTAATCAAGTTCAAATTAGCCCCTTGTTGCTATGGAAACCATACAACATTTTTATTTCAATTAGAGATGAGACAGATCCGATCTAGTATCTGTATCTGGTCTGATACTGACGTTATTTACTGTACATATCAGATATCGGAGGTTCAGTGGTTCTCAACTGGTGGGTCGGAACCCAAAAGTGGGTCTTGGAGTTTTCAGTGGGTCGCGGAAGTGTGCCTGTCTGTTTTGTTTTATGTCTTAGCTCTGTCATCTGTGTTTTTACCAGGGTCCAAACTGCACCGTTTTTCATAAAACAAATGTCATTGGTTGAAAAATATCCAAAATTTGGGGCGTGATTTCTTATTAAGGAGTTGGTGGTGGGTCCTGAGGTGAGACCAGTTGAGAACTACGGCTTTAGACAATACTGGGTTTGTTTGAAATCTGTAGGAAAGTGCCATCAGTGCCAACTTTAACGGTTTTGTGTTGTGTCCATCAGTGTAAGACACCGATCCAGATGATAAATGAGTCAGGTAACTGAGTCAGCAACAGAACACAAATGGCTGAATTCATTAAAATTCCTACTTACACTGAATCATCTTTGCAAATCTGGATTCAAAGTATTTAAAGCTTCATCTTCCTGGAATTCACTAGAGAACTCTGAACTCTCTGGCTTGATCAGTTAAGAAAAGATATCAGAGGTCACTTTGCTTCATGATCCAAAGTTGTTTGTAGTTTCAAGAGTTACTTTAAGCATACAAGGGGCCTGCACTGCACGTCCTTCCCCACTCTCTCCCAGATTTCTGCTGTCCTGTCTCGCTAATAAAAGCATAAAAACACCCAAAATAAATCTTTGAAGTCGAGTGTACAAAAGTGTTTTTTTTTTAAGTTATTTAAAGCTACTGTGAGGAGCTGTCCTGACCCCCGTGATCAAAAAGTTGCATAAGTAGTATTCTGATAAAAATAAATACTAATGCTGACTAATGCTGAGTCTGATATCAGGGACAGAGAGAGAGGGTCAGAGGTCAGATTCAAACCTGCTGCCCGCTTAGAGGCCAACAGCATCCGTACATGGTGTGTGCACACTCACCACTAGGCCACCGACGCCCCATCATGCTGTTTTTTAACATCACTGACTGTGAATCCATTCTGTGGTAGACAACCCGTTACTGTGGCAGAAGTTACAGCCATTAAAGTCAAAAGATGAGATAAGCTTAAGTTATATCACAACTGAGAAATGTTCAGACACTGTTCACACTGCAGTAATAGAGATTATCATGCACACAGGGCACATAAAGTTCAACATTTGAATGGTCCAAGTACGTTCTGTATATTATTATTACACATAAGTATCAGAGGCAGTGTTGGAGTTAAGACCACTTTTAGGTCTTAGGGACCTCTTTTAGTGATTGAGACCGAGACAAGTCCAAGACATTTAGGGATCAAGACCGAGACAAGACCAAGACATTTAGGGATCAAGACCGAGTCAAGACCAAGACATTTAGGGATCGAGACCAAGTCAAGACCAAGACATTTAGGGATCGAGACCGAGACAAGACCAAGACATTTAGGGATCGAGACTGAGTCAAGACCAAGACATTTAGGGATCGAGACCGAGTCAAGACCAAGACCTTTAGGGATCGAGACCGAGTCAAGACCAAGACATTTAGGGATCAAGACTGAGACATTTAGGGATCGAGACTGAGTCAAGACCAAGACATTTAGGGATCGAGACCAAGTCAAGACCAAGACATTTAGGGATCGAGACCGAGTCAAGACCAAGACATTTAGGGATCGAGACCGAGTCAAGACCAAGACATTTAGGGATCGAGACCGAGTCAAGACCAAGACATTTAGGGATCGAGACCAAGTCAAGACCAAGACATTTAGGGATCGAGACCGAGTCAAGACCAAGACATTTAGGGATCGAGACCAAGTCAAGACCAAGACATTTAGGGATCAAGACCGAGACATTTAGGGATCGAGACCAAGTCAAGACTGAGACATTTAGGGATCGAGACCGAGACATTTAGGGATCGAGACCAAGTCAAGACCAAGACATTTAGGGATCGAGACCAAGTCAAGACCAAGACCTTTAGGGATCGAGACCGAGTCAAGACCAAGACATTTTTGGATCCAGACCGAGACAAGACCAAGACATTTAGGGATCCAGACCAAGACAAGACCGAGACAAGACCGAGACAAGACCATAAATATCACTTAAAAATCCTCATCTTGTGTGCAGGGGGCGTGTCACTCATTTAGACTATAACACCGGGAAGGTTGCGGCCGTAATCCCGGACATAAAAAACAAACTACAAATTAATTAAAATTATTTGTTCTTTTAGGAAATATGTGCTTTGCTTCAAATCACAAAAATGACGTGGAAAAATAGCCTATCTGTAGTCGTGACTGGTCTTGATCTAAAATCTGGAGTCCGCCCAGTCTGAGACCGAGACAAGACCGAGTAAAAATGCTTTTGAGACCTTCAAGAAGTGGCCTCGAGACCTTAAGACCGATTTCCAGTACTAAAACTCTAATCAGAGGATATGATTCTACGTTAGATATGACAATTTTGCAGGAGTGGTTGGAGTGAATTGTGTGCAGCTTGTGTGTGTGTTTTGTGATCTACTGGGAGCAGACTTAGTGAAACAACTTGGTGAATAGAGTGAATTGTAATTACGTAGTTACGTTTCCATGGCCGGTCATATAGAGGCATCAGTATTAATTAGAGTTTGTTTAATAACCAGATAAATACTCCTCACAGGAGCGTCATCACCCTGCATTAGGTTGATAAATATATAAATATAGCAATTGTCCGTGTAGTGAAGCTAACCATGATATGTGGCTCTCCCGTACAGTGTTTATTTATAACTCAGCTCTATGTCACTCAGTACTGGGTCAAGAGCTCAGACCTCACACAGTATTGTCTTTCTTCAGCAGGTGGCTGTGCGGACCGCTTGGCATTTTCCACGTCTGTGTTTTTCTGCCGGTAAAGGTCCATCGTTCCCCGCAGTGCCCCGCGCTCAACAGTAATGACCTCGTTGATCAATCAGCTCTACGATAGCTTAAGTGCTCTTGCGGCTAATCATGTTAGAGGGCGCAGGATTAGCAGGAAAATTGCCTTCTTGTCACACCTCGCGGGTATGACCCCGTGTCCGGTTTCTGGCCTTATTTGTTATTTATGCAACAGATTCCAACATGAATTTAGAAATAACCTTGGGCCTGGAAACTGATGTGTTTATAAGAGTGATGTAAGGAGATCATTTTCAGGACATGGAGTTTTCATTTTTTTAAACTTACCAACAACATCTCGAAAATGAGCACCACCCATCTATTCCTCTGAAGTGCACTCCTATAGGAAATTCAATTTTCCTCCTCTAATCTTTCCCCCCCACAAATCTCCATTTTCAAATCATCAACATCTGTTTCTGCTCGCACTCCAGAGAGATGTAAACCGATGTTGTAGTGCGGGGCTTGTTGCAACAGCTTTCCCGTCCCGAGTGAGAGTTATTTGTTGTGCAGATTCAGAGTTCTATACATATCTCTCCCGCTCACTTCCTGAGAGGTCTCCCAGGGTCAGATTCAGATACTCCATAACTTTTTGTGGCAGCGAGAGCTAACCCCATACGCAATGTTTTTAATACTGTTTGTGGCTGTGACAGGATATGCAATAAGATAACGTTCACTGAAATGGATGATTGTTATCATCATCAGAAATTCAAGACGTAAATGAAGCCTGATCATTATCCCCCCCCCCCCCCCCCCCCCCCCCCAGAGGTGTAAATGTCTCTGTTGCCGTGTGACAGACAAAGTGAGATACTGGCCTCTCTGCATCCTGAACAATGACAGGTATGAAGACTGAACGGCCCCCCTGGTTCATCAGAATCAGAATCAGAATCTGGGTTTATTGCCAAGTACATTTACACATACAGTGAATTTGACTTGGTGTGTTGGTGCTAAACAATTAACAAGGAAATAAAACAGAACTAGCAACAACTTAAATAACACAGAATAAGAAGATATTACAATATATAAAATTCAAAATATTTAAAAATGTAAAATATAAAACATAAAAAACACAAAAGGTGCGATGTGGGGGCTGTTCAGTGGACTATGAGAAAAAAAAAAGAAAAAAATCTTCTTTCCCTTGTTTGTCTTCGACCCAGGGTGACGGCCGACACTGAAACTGAAGGGGGGGGGGGGGGGGTTAGGGAAACGACAGCCACTCCGCCTCATCCATCACTCTCCGTCTCTGCGATGGTTGTGAGAGGCGAGCATGTGACCCACTTCTCAACACCTGTCATGACCTGAAGAAAGAGAAGAATAGTGAGACACACATATCTTCAGAGCCGAGGTGTGTTTGATGGATGTTTGTTTAAAAATAGAAACCGTTTCATATTGCAAAACCGGCCTTCAAATTCCTCCCTTTTTTTTTTCCCACCAATCAAAACGAGAAATGACTCGTTTTTAGTACAGTTTTTGTGTGACGCATTCTTCAGTAAGAGCCTCAATCGGACTAGAATAGCTGCCACAAAGCCGAAACGGGACCACGGGGAGTTGACCACTGAGACGCCCGACACATTCTCACACACTTCCAACAATACAAATCTGATGAATGAGCAACGGCTG
>NC_089214.1:1327455-1361214 GCF_963930695.1 Labrus bergylta | reverse complement strand
CTCACCTCTCCCTCTCTCTCTCTCTTTTTTTGCTCTCTCTCCCTCTCTCTCTCTCTCACTCTCCTCCTCTCTCTCTCCCTCTCCTCTCTCTCTTTTCACTCTCCCTCCCTCTCTCTCTCTCCCTCTCTCTCTCCCTCCCTCTCTCTCTCTCCTCTCTCACCCTCTCCCTCTCTTTTCGCTCTCTCTCTCTCTCCACTCTCTCTCTCTCTCTCTCTCTCTGTCTCTCTCTCTCTCTCTCTCACTCTCTCTCTCTCTCTGTCTCTCTCTCCCTCTCTCTCTCTCTCTCTCTTGTCTCTCTCTCTCCTCTCTCCCTCTCTCTCTCTCTGTCTCTCTCTCCCTCTCTCTCTCTCTCTCTCTCTGTCTCTCTCTCCCTCTCTCTCTCTCTGTCTCTCTCTCTCCCTCTCTCTCTCTGTCTCTCTCTCCTCTCTCTCTCTCTCTCTCTCTGTCTCTCTCTCCCTCTCTCTCTCTCTCTCTCTCTGTCTCTCTCTCCCTCTCTCTCCCTCTCTCTCTCTGTCTCTCTCTCTCTCTCTCTCTCTCTCTCTCTCCTCTCTCTCTCTCTGTCTCTCTCTCCCTCTCTCTCTCTCTCTCTCTCTGTCTCTCTCTCCCTCTCTCTCCCTCTCTCTCTCTCTGTCTCTCTCTCTCCCTCTGTATTTAATGGAGTTGTTTATCCGAGCTCGTCCTTTGCCATGCAGTCTTCATTAACACCGCTCGTAACACGGGGCATAAAATGTTCTCCTTCCGGGTGCTGACAGTCCACCCAGATGGACGGCCCGTTCATTAGCCCAGAGACAATTTTGAAGGAGCATGGCGAGCGCAGACTGTCTGAATAACGATGTTGCAAAGGGGCATTTTTTGGAATATTGAATAACATACAACATCTGTTTCCCATGGCTCCTGATAGCGTCAGGACTGCAGGTCTTTAATGAGCTGGTGTCGGGCGAGCACTTTCATGGGTGCTCATGTGGATTAGCGTTTATGGGCCATGCCAGCGGTAATGATGCCTCTTCCCCCTTGACTGCCTGTGACATTTTTTTATTTTTTTGTTGTGTTTCCTTTATAGGACTTGCTGAGGCCCCCCCTCTCGCCCCCAAGGCCTATATCGGTCGCCCTGCTGGAGCCCCCCGTTTTCTAAAGTCCTGGGATTGAAAGAAGAGAAGAAAATGCAAAACATAACGGCGGGAGCGACAGACGGGATCGAGCTGAAATGTGGAATGTCTGGAAGTCACAAACTGATCTTCACCCTGGTGCCCATCGTCTACGGCTGCATCTTCGTCATCGGCATCGTAGGGAACAGCATGGTGGTGGCGGTCATCTACTGCTACATGAAGCTGAAGACGGTTGCCAACATCTTTGTGCTCAACCTGGCCGTGTCCGACCTCACCTTCCTCATCACGCTGCCCATGTGGGCCACCTTCGCCGCCACGGGCTACCACTGGCCCTTTGGGGGATTCCTGTGCAAGGCCAGCGCCGGCCTCGTCATGTTCAACCTCTACACCAGCATCTTCTTCCTCACGGCGCTCAGCATGGACCGCTACCTTCGCCATCGTGCACCCGGTACGATCGCGCCGGTTGCGCACCGTGGTTGTACGCCCGTGTCACCTGCGTGGTGATCTGGCTTTTCGCCTTTCTGCTCAGCGTTCCCACTGCGCTGACCCGAGACATCCACCACATCAAGAACTCAAACACCACGGTGTGCGGCGTTCTGCACCCAGAACTTGAGGCTGAGGCCATGAGGCTGAAGGAGCTCCGGCTCGCCATCAACCTCATGAAGAGCCTGCTGGGCTTCCTCGTACCCTTCGTCATCATCATCACGTGCTACTGCCTCATCGGACGGGCGCTCGTGGGGGCGAGGCAGATCCAAAAGAGCACTCGTTCCCGTGACGATGAGGTGCTGCGCATGCTGGCGGCCGCCGTCCTGGCGTTCTTCCTGTGCTGGGGGCCCCCACCAGGTGTTCCACCTGATGCAGGTGCTCACGCAGCAGCTGATCCTGAAGGACAACTGCGCCGTGGTGGAGATCATCGACACGGCCATGCCCCTTCACCATCTGCATCGCCTACTTCAACAGCTGCGTCAACCCCATCGTGTTACGGCTTCGTCGGGCACAACTTTCGCAGGAACTTGCTGCGTCTGCTGCGCTGCTCGCCCCGCAGAGCGACGGGGCCCCACCCGAGCATCAGCTCCAAGGTGAGCGGCTTCTCTTTCAGGACCTCTGAGGCGTTAAGTCTCACGACCAAAAGTAAAGCGTCCTCTGATGTTAAGTGATAGAAAAAAAAAGGAGGGGGACATTCTCACTCTCCCCCGCTCGACCCGTCTGCAGTTAAAGAGCGAGGGACGGAGACATTCAACGATTTAAAAAACCCCAACATGCAGAATGGTTGAAATTGTTGTTTTCATGTCCCTCTGTGATGATGTCATCGAGACATCCATCAATCCATCCATCCATCCATCCATCCATCCATTTCCTTACACAGGAAACGATACCCATTTATGTAAAGAACAGGATCCGACAAAAACATCAGAAGTACATCAACCAGTCCATGTGGGAGGCCAAAATAAAAAAAAAAATCCTCACAGGAGCTTTAAAAAATGATTGTAAACATGTCATGATGTCATCGAGACGTTAACTGACCTTGTACAGTGCTTATCTGCGGGTTTGATATTCACAAGCTGTCATGTCATGCAACACACATGGTCGTCGTATCCCCGCTCTGTGAAACGAACGTAATCGCCCCGACATAAATGTAGTATATCAATGGAGCATTTCCATATGTATGCATAGCTTATCCCATTATTTATCAAATAAATGCATGTTCTGCAGAATTCTGCTCACAGCGCAGTACTTTATATCGTCCACTGATAACGGCTCTGTGTGCTCAGCAGGTTGCTCAACAGTTGAAACAGTGATCAAGTGCTCAGCTAAGACCCCTCCCCCCCCCCAAAAAAAAAAAAAAAGAAAAAGAAAAAAGAAGCGTCGTATGCTTGCTTCATCAGCAGCTGGAACAATTGGAAGCTGAAGTGTAGTTTTAAAATGTGATGTGAGTTCATATCAGCATCAACCCCCCCCCCCATCATGTTTGAGTCTGCTGTACTGTAAGTGGTCATCATGTCCACATACCTGCTCCTCGTGTTTGCATAAAACAAAGAAATGCTGAAATGTTCTGGGAGGGAAACATGCTGTACAAATGAATCACTCCAGGTCGTGTGATTATTGTCAATATATCTGGTGGTTGTTGTTGTTGTTGTTGTATTTAAACATGTTGATAGATTGTTGTTTTTTTTACCTTCTGTGTAAGTGTACAGTTTGTGAATATATGAAAAGATGAGAATATGAATAAAATCAAAAGAATCTAAAGTCTTGAGTTGTATTTTTTGATTATCTCATAGTAAAAAAAGAAACACATGATCTTAATTACTCATGAAAGATATCATAAGCTGCAGAAACATCCAGAATTAACAACTGATCAGCGCTCTAAGGAATCATAATCAAGTGACCTTGGCCCAAAATTTCACCCGAGCGCCTTCAGCACCTATTAATCATCGACTCCTGAAACCAACAGGTGCGCTGCACGAGAATTTTTTTTTTGGGAGGATGCATGATAACATGGTGCTGCATCATCACGGGCGGGGATTGGTGGATGGGGGCGGCAGGTTGGGGGGGTTATAAGGGCTGCCGAGGGCTGAGAGAAGCCTCACTGCCAACATGAGGATCCTTCTGCTTTTCGGATTGGTGGCTGTTGCCCTGACTGATGTCACACGCTTCGAGGGGTAAATCTCTCACCTTTGACTGAACGGGGAAACACATTACGTTTCTACCAATTTTGTCTTTTTGTCTTGTATTTTTGTGGATTTTTAACACTGCTTCTATTGAGAATGTCGTACTGAATTTAGTTGTAGACTACTACAAAGGCAATAAACTTCCTCATGCATTATGTCTTAAATCACACGTAAGAGTTGCTCTGAAATATAAAAACTGTGGTGCTAATCATGTTTTTTTCATTGTGTTTGCAAAATGACACAATGCACTAAGACTTCTTACTTGTTTACTCATTTCTTTTTTGACTTTTTAGACAATATTTAATTCATGAATTTCATGAAATTGCATCCTCATTAGTATTTTTAGAAAGGCTTCAAATGTACAACCGCTCAGCGGCTGTCAGGCAGCTACTACTCAATTTCTACAAATCTTTTATTGTGAAAATACATCGAGATGGTGGAAATTAACAAGCTAGAGTCGGATAATGCTACAAAAAAAACAAGAAATACGCTCAGAAATGTGAATCATATCACTTTGAGTGTTGAGATTTAATCGTGATTTCTCCCTCTTTTTTTCACATTAGAGAGAAAGTCTTCCGTCTGAAGCCCACACTTGATGAGCATGTGACCCTCATTAAGGACCTGGCCAAGAGCATTGAGGTTTGCGCTGACACACTCTCACAAATCTTATAACACTACCCTCGATGTCACTGCAGGTGTTAAATTGGCTTGCTGAAGATAAAAGAGGCTACATTGGACGTCGTGTTTTAGGCTCTTTCTTCTAATTCACTTCATGTCCATTCAGATTAGCAAATGGGGTCAAACAGAACCTTTTTAATTTCCTTCCCAGAAAGTCGATATTTGGCATATTCACTAAAAAAGAAAGAAAGAAAGAAAGAAAGAAAGAGGCTGAATTGTTGTAGTAGGTTTTCAAGCTCCAAATGTTCAATTGTTTGGCTTTGGCGCCCTCTGCAGCTCGACTTCTGGAAACCCGAGAGCCCTGAGCTGGTGACCATCGACATCGAGGTGGATATCCATGTGCCCGCCATCTACCTCGATATGGTGTACACCATGCTGCAGCAGAGCGACATGCAGAGCGAGTACGACAAAAAACTGAGATGCAAAATTAAATCATTCAACAATCAGTTGCACTTTTAAAAATGCAGGTATTTTATTTCACACATGCAGTGTTTTCACATTTGTTTTTCTCTCGTGCGAATCCCTCTTAAAGGGTCCTTATTGAGGATCTGCAGAAGGCCGTTGATGGCCAGGCTGATGGTGGACAATCTCCCAGAACCCACAGCTACACCAAGTACAACACCTGGGACAAAGTAAGATCCAGACGGATTATCAGTGACACTCTTTACCCTGAATGGATTGCTTTTTCTTTCTTTTTTTTGACTATTTTGTATTTGTTCTGTTTTTTAATTTCAGATCCAGTCCTGGATCGCCTCCATGGCTTCCTCCAATTCTAATCTGATCAGCAAGCAGGTGATCGGAAACACCTACGAGGGACGCGCCATGACTCTCCTCAAGGTATTTAATCAACCCGCCTGCTGTGTTGATTAATTTTTGGATATGTACTACCACCAATTAGGTCTAACTAAGTGTTTTGTGATTACTCTGACAACCACAGCTTGGAAAGAAGTCCAGCTCCACCAAGCCCGCTATCTTCATGGACTGTGGTATCCATGCCAGAGAGTGGATCTCTCCCGCTTTCTGCCAGTGGTTCGTCAAGGAGGTAAGAGAGACACCTGGGTGGACGTTAGAGGAGTTCATTAAAGAGTTTTCCATCTTTCACAGCACAGCTTTTTTTAATTTTTTTTATTCTTTCTCAGGCTCTCTCCACCTACGGCAGCGACTCTCAGATGACCAGCCTGCTCGACCAGATGGACGTCTACGTTCTGCCCGTCTTAAACATCGACGGCTACGACTTCACCCACAAGAGCGTATGTTACACAACCCCATAGGCCTAAGTTTATAGTCTGACCAAATATAACCAATTGTTTATCTTAAAACACAATTTGTCTGACATGATTATTTTGTGCGCTCTGGGGATTTTAGAACAGGATGTGGAGGAAGACTCGCTCCAGGAAATCTGGATCCAGCTGCGTTGGAGCTGATCCCAACAGGAACTTTGACGCTGGCTGGTGCTGTAAGTCTTACAATAGGCACGGTTTTATCTTGAATTGGCACACCAAGAGTTTTATATAGCTCCACTGTAAAGAGTAGTGTTGAAGGGCCAAAAATATCTGTCATAAAATAGTATGACAGTACAAAACAAACATGAATCCTACATTTCCAATGATACAACTTGGTAGCGACCCATGTTACACTAGTTATCACCGAAATGCCCATCCATCATCCATCCATCCATCCATCCATCCATCCAACCATCCATCCATCCATCCATCAATCCATCCATCCATCCATCCATCCATCCATCCATCTATCCATCCATCCACCCATCAATCCATTAATCCAACCATCCATCCATCCATCCATCCATCCATCCATTCATCCATCCATCCATCCATCCAACCATCCATCCATCCATCTATCCATCCATTTCCTTCCACAGGAAACAATATCTATTTATGTAAAGAACAGGATCGACAAAAACATTAGAGGTACAACAACCAGTCCTTGTGGGACGCCAAAATCCACATGAATCAAAAAAAATCCTCACAGGAGTTTTTAAAAAATGATTGAAAACACTTAACAAAATTGCAGGTAAAAGTGATTTTAATTCATGACGACTGGGGAAATTATGAGAACATTTGTGGTTTCATGTTGACACAGACTTCAGCCCGATGACATCATAATGACATCATCAGGGTTATTTTCTTCAGAGCCACAAAAGATAGCAAACAAAGAGATTCTTTTAAGGCTGCATAAGTCATATAAAGTGAGCCTCATGTGCACCATGTGCAGCTTTCAAAGAAGTAAAAAAATATTTCTATTGATGTTTTTTTTCTTTTTGTTCATGCAGCCATGGGAGCCTCCTCAAACCCCTGCAGCGACACCTTCTGCGGTTACTCCCCCGAGTCTGAGATCGAGGCCAAGAACGTCGCCAACTTCATCCGCAGGAACAAGTCCACGATCAAGGCCTACCTCACCGTCCACTCCTACTCCCAGCTGCTGCTCTTCCCTTACTCCTACACCTACTCCCTGGCTGCTGACCACAGCGAGCTGGTAAGTCAGCTGAATCAGGGCAGGGAGCATATAAACCAACATGCTTAGACAGTCACAATGACTATATAATTATACATCATGGCAGTGTCACATGCATCGCTCTGGTGCCGCAGGCTTGTATGTACGATCCTGGTGTACACATGCTTTAGGTCCCCAGATAAGAAATGCTCAATCAAAAGATAAGATTCAGTCTCAATCTACATTTCACAAGTTCATGTTTCTCAATGAATTACTGAGATCTTTTGTTTTCTCTCTGGGGGTGACAGGTGTCAATATGAGTCGGGCCTTTAATTACTTTCAAACATAACTTTCAAAATTACAAACTTGTGCACAGCAAATACGAGAAAGACTATTAAAATTGTACATTCACACCAGAAAGAATGTTTAGGTGTGCACAAAATAAGAATATCAATAAAGAAATGAAGGAATTTACTTATTTGAGCACACAAACCTGCTTCACGGCCTGCACACATACGCATTATTCTGTCTTTCTTTGCACAGATGTTGTAGTTCAGTGGTTCTAAACTCATCTAGCCTCAGGCAGGACCCACACCCAACTCCTCCCTGAAAAATCCAGACCCAAATTTCTGATACTTTTCGACCAATCGGAGTTGTACCGACTGAAAAAATGGTGCAATTTGGACCTCAGTCAGTCCAAAACATGTGACACGAGGCAAGAAACTGAACTAAAAAAAATGTGTTTAAAAAGCGCTTCACAGACAAACAAGTGTCTTTCCAGACACACATACTTGCCCTAATCACAATGACTCTGCGACCCACCTCTGGGTCCCCACCCACCAGTTGAGAACCACTGTTGTCGTTCATCGTTTTGTTTGTGTACTGCAGCTTTTTCTTCTTATTTTTTGGTGCACAAACAAATCAAGACTAAATGCATTGGGGCCTCTAATTTGTGAAAACATGCAGCTACACCCGGCTTGTTAAAGGGGATGAGCTTTTATTTGGAGTTTTACTGATTTGAACGAATGTCTCTATAGATTGTTTTTCTTAAAGCTTAAGCATGAAATCATCCCGGTCCCATTAATCCTGTTATCTAAAGGTTACACTTAGCTACTCCCCCGCTCACATGCCTCGTCCTCATGGCTCTTTTTGCCTCTCACCGGGGTGTCCGAGGGGCTGCACAGTTAACACTCACACCCCGGCTCCAGCTCCTCGCCCTGACAGACGCACATCACACATCTCTGCCTCTCTATTACTCACTCGTAATTTAAGCTCTCCTCCGACACTTTGCACATCAAAAGATCTCCAGGGATCTGTCATCGCTCGTCTGTTCCAGCAAGAAAATATAATTTCCTGTTTGTGCATTTTTCTCCCGGGGGTTTTTCATTTCCTCCTGGAGCTCGCCGAAGCTTTTGAGTTTTTTGTGTAATATTAAGAAAAATGTTTTGTTTGAAGTGTAATGGCTTGTAGATGTTCGAGTGAAGAAACGTGTTTACTATTCTCTTCAACCAGCTTTTGTTGTAATTGTTGGTTAGGTTTGTTCTTTTAGACCGTCAGTGTTTTCATTTAAAAGAACGACTAATTCATTTCTTAAAAAGAAATAATAACTCAGGCGGTTCTTACACTGGAATCACAAGAAATAAAACACATAGTTCACTGCATCCATCACTCTGTTATGTTTTTTACTGGATTATACGGTTAGCTTTGGTGGCTAATGTTAGCTCACTTTGTCATATTGCTGTTTAGGACTTAAACAGGCTCATAAGTTACAAACTTTTTACCTCCTGATAGGTCATTTAACACTTCTGATGTTTCCCTTTCTCATAGCTGAAGGTTGCTGAGGGAGCTTCTTCTGCTCTGCGCAGTCTGTACGGTACCCGCTACACCAGTGGACCCGGTGCTACGACCATCTGTAAGTATACTTTGTATTGAGGCAAAACTTAAAATCATTGTTGTTAATTTCCTCCAGATTCTGGTGTAAATTGTCTTTAGGTCCTGACAGAAATTAATAACTCATGTTCTCTGAAAAAGGAACAAAGAAAATCCATCATCTGTATCAGTTTGTAAGTCTGTAAAAACTTCAACCAATGTCTGCCACGAGGTACCAATCTGATGAACCAATCAGACGCCTCCCTGTCTCCCTGCTCGCTCTCTACCTCCTGCGTGCTCTAGCTCACACTCAAAGAGCGTCACCGATGACTTTAGGAGTTTAAACTGTGAGTTTACTGACCGCTGAATGAGACATGAGACGACGTAGTTTCTACACAATGACAGAGATGAGCTGAGGTCCACTTCTGGAGCGACGGCGCTCTGTGCATGTGAGGGGGCGTGGCTTTAGAGGGAGCACAGAGGGGAGGGGGTGCAGACAACGCACTGAGGGAATGCTACTTTCAAAATCATTAGTTTTAGAAAATGACCAACCCTGCCTTTAACAGCCAACTTTCCTTGAATGAAAATGTGAGTTAATTTGTGTGAATTCAGAATCAGCTTTTGAGAGTAATGACCTCTAAAGGTAAGAAAGGTCGATGGTTTTCACTCATGTTGACAAGACAAATGTTTATTTTGGCATTTTAAAATTTGAATCTGAGCGAGAACACATCCACGCTGTCTCACCTCGTCAGCTGATTTGATTCTGAAAACTTCCCCCCTCTCCTTATCCGCCCCCCCCTCAGACCCCGCCGCCGGAGGCTCCGACGACTGGGCCTACGACCTGGGAGTGAAGTACTCCTACACCTTTGAGCTGCGTGACACCGGTCGTTACGGCTTCCTGCTGCCCGAGTCTCAGATCAAGCCCACGTGCGAGGAGACCATGCTGGCCGTCAAGTACATCGCCGCCCACGTGCAGAAGAACCTCTATTAAGGAGCCCCGAACTGCCAGGACCCCCGCCAACTCAGCCCCCCAGCCCCTCCAATCTCTCAGCCTTCTCAAGGCCGTAACCATGGATACGGGCAACCACCCGCCATGTTTCCTCGCTGTGTTTGACAGAATGTCAAGATGAGTGCAAACAATAAAATCAATGAACCATCCCCGCATGCTGAACACATTTTTTTTTTATGTGTACATGATAATATATCGTCTCACCGAGCAGGCGTTTGTTGTTTCTTTGTTTTAAAATATAAATCAAAACAGTGATATTTGGTGAATAAAATACAGATTACACCGAAAACAGAACGTTCCTAATAGGAAAGAAATCCTCTCTGCTGCCTTCATGATCAAAGAAAACATCGAGCAAATCATCCAGTGTGCTGCTCTGAACAACTCAGACACAATTTCTCCAACAGAGGAAACCAAAAGCATCCATTCATTTACTGCATCATCGTCTTTGAACTCTGGTGACCCCTCTCGTCAAGCTGGCTGTGGTCCAGCGGTTGAGCTGGGAGCATCAGTCTCTTAAGATATTTAGCCCATGCAGCAGCACAGCACGTGATGTTGACGACCACAGAGTACTCCCTGGCAGCGTCTCCACTCTGCCAAGCATCTGACCGAGTGGAGAAAAAGAAAAGGAGCCAGAAAATCAGCGGGGGGGGGGGGGGGGGGGGGGGATCCGACATGCAGCAATGGCACACATTTTAGAAGCAGAAGGTACATGCACATTTTATTTTATTTGTAACTGAAGAAATGACATGACATCTGAAGTAGCTGAAAGAGAAAGTTAAATGCACAAAAGAAACGAGAAAAAGAAAACAAACAGCTGATTAAATAAATGTCAGATAGAGACGCTGATCAATGTCTGAAACATTTATGGTAGAGGGATGCAGAATTAGCAGGGTAACCAGTTATATAACTACATATATTTAGTTCATATGCACATCTGTAAATATCCATGCATCAAGGGAAATTACTTAAACACTCAGTAACCTTCACATCATTTAAGTAGAGGATCACTAAAGGTGTCATGTTGTATTTTATTTCAGTATAAAAACACCTTAGTAAAGCTCGTATATACAGTCTATGGTCGTATCTCTATAAAAGCAACACTGGCCCACTTGCTCTGGGGATGTACTCCAGACCTTAAAAAAAACAATACCCTGTTGTGTAACACACTTTACAAGAGGACCAGGGGCCTTTACAACCAGCTCTGTCTGTCAGTCTTGCAGTATCGCCTTCTGTCCACGAGAGGGCGACAAAACTCCCCAAACGTCTATTTTAGAACATCTTGTTCCTAATCTGTGCACTAAATCACAGCATCATCACCATGTTTACATTGTCATCACGGGGGGAGATGACACCAGACAAGTGGTGGCTGCATAGCAGAGCAGCTGTTTGAAAGGTCAGGGATGCTGGATGATGAATTGGGAATGTTAAAAAGTATTTCTGACGCATGCGTCGTTTTTTTTTTGCCTTTTTTCCTCCATTGCAAACAAAACTTAACAAACCTCAAGCCTTAAAATGTACACTACATTCTTGTTAATCTGTGAACCCCCTGACCTCCCGGGGGGGGGTGTCTCGTGTTAGGAGCAGGTGGGTGTGTTGGGTCGCGTCATGTGACGCTGCTTCAGTCATACTGGTATAAATCCACCTCTGTGTATTTGGGCAGTCCTTCTCTCCACCTAAAGCTGCCGTGTCCTCCAGCCCAGGCTACACCGTGGCTTCTTCTTCTTCTTCAGTCATGGCTGGTATGTAACATTCTAACTCTTCAAACTACGCTGACTCCCTCTCTCTCTTTTCCACGGAGCTAACGCGTGTTTTCTTCATTGCTAAATCTCGCGGACTTTGGTGCAGTCAGGTATCAGGTTTAAAGGTGACGTTGAAGTGTCGTTAATGTTTTTTGTAGTTCAGTAAATGTTGGTGCAGCAGCAGCAGCATGAAGTGGAGACAGAGCTGAAGTACATTCTGTCTCCTTCTCTCCATCTTAATGACCAGCTGCTAACTTTAAAGCATGACGTAGGAAGTCATGCTTGAAACATGATGAGTGCACATGACATGAATTCTCTACTAATTAGTCTGTGAGGAACCTCCAATCAAAACACCTGTTTGTTCTTCTCAGTTTGCAACTTATGCATGGAATAAATTAATGAATTGATCTTCTGGTCGTCCTCTTTCAGGTCCCTGAGCCTCTGCTTTGGAAACACTGTTAACTGTATGGCAAAGTGGAGGAAGGGGGGTCAGGAGGGGGGTTGGGGACGTACAGCATGTACTGTACTTTAGAGACTGTGTGGACACTAGTTGCCTTTTTTCTATGCATTAAGGCTGCATTATATACTGCTACACTACAGCACTGGATGGGCCAATTGAAAAGAAGGCGAGAGAGGGGGGGGGGGGGGGTGTGTGGGGGGTGTGGCACCATGTACAGCCAGTGAGATGGAATAACTTTCCCTGACAGCTCTCTAAACTCTGACTGCTCCTCAGTTGTGGAAATGTAACCCCCCCCCCCCCCCCCTTGCCGTGATTGGACGTACGCTCAAATAATTTACAATCCAAGTGTGAATTAAAGTCGGCTCACATGCTGACTTCATGGTCTGCTTTTATAGGTTTCTCTCTCACAGTCTACTTATTGTTCTGAAACTTGCCTTGGCAGGTACATGACACATTTTTCCTGAACGTTGCGCCCTGCAGCCAGCGGCGTTTACCTTAATGACACATTTTAAATGGGTAGTGGCTGCTGGTACCATCTCATGAGGGAGAAGTTTCCCAATTAAGCCAGGCAACAATTGAACCATTTGACTGAAGTGGAGTTGAAGTTGTTTCAGGAAGACTTTTTCCTACGACCTGGAAAGAGGAGCTTTGTGCTGCATAACACATCAAAATTCAATAAAAACTGAGTTAAAAAAAAAAAAAATCCTGTTGCTGAAGGCGAGATCGCCCAAAACATTTTCTGATTATAGAAGAGTGTGTTGGTGTTTCATGTTGATGATCTTCTACTGGTCTGCACTTCGTTTTAGTTTATTCTCAAACTTAAGAACGTGCTGTACCATGAACACCTTTAACCAACAGTCCCTGTTTCTGCAAAAATGCATTCAATGAGAATTTTGTTCTAAAAATAATTTCACTTTTAGACAGTACCTACCAATGAGAGCCTCAGAACAGTGACGTTTTTTGCCCTAATGAGGGACCTTTCTCCCCCCATAGTGGAGTCGCATCACATGGGTGAACCAAAGCCTTAATTCAGAATGTACAACCTGATAGCTTTTACATTTTAAGACCTGTTCTATAAGTTATGCATCAATTCTGCAGCTGTTTGTTGATCATCAAAATGTTTCTGACTGTAAACAAAAACAAAAAAAAAAAAACCTGGAAAGAAAAACCAGATGTTTGTTTTTGGTTTCTCCTGTTGCTCAGTGTGTTCATGTTGTTGTTTTTTGATCTCTTGTTTGTGCGTCTTTCTTCCTCCACAGACCAAGCTTTTGTCACGTTGGCGACCAATGAGAGTTACGCCCGGGGCGCCATGGTTTTGGGCAAATCCCTCCGTAACCACAATACAACCAAGAAGCTGGTGGCGCTCGTCGGTCCACACGTGTCAGAGCCTTGCCAGTAAGAGGAAACCGTCCATCTTGTTTCTTCCTCATGTTCCTTTTGTTCATGTTGGTTGTTGGTGGTGATTGATTGTGTTGTGAATCTCGAGGTCGGTGCTGAAGAGGATCTTCGACGAGGTGCGGGTGGTGGACGTGCTGGACAGCGGCGACACGGCTCACCTGGCCATGATGAAGAGGCCCGACCTGGGCGTCACCTTCACCAAGCTCCACTGCTGGACCCTCACGCACTACTCCAAATGTGTTTTCATGGACGCAGACACACTGGTGAGAGAGAGACAGGAGATACAAGAATTCATATTATCACCACACCTGAGTCAACAACTGATATCAAACATAATCAAATGAGCACTGATGCATCATGGGGGATGTGATGTACACAGGCAAAAGAAGTCCAACGTCCATGCAGGAGATCTGCAGGTTTTTGGTGGTTTATTTAAAGAAAGCAAACAAAGAACATGGTGTCTCCTGCTGCCTCTCATAGGCCCACCCAGGTGCATGCTGGTCCTCTACCTCCCTCTGGTGCCCACAGTGTTACCCAAATACCTAACAAAAAAATCTTAATGCAAAACTAAAATTTACTAAACAAATAAGTAGCAAAAATAAAATATAACCCAAAATCTATTCTAAAGAAAACATGTAGAATAATTAAATAAACCAACATGTTTCTTCTTGGACCTCCCAGGTGCTCTCTAACATAGACGAGCTGTTGGAGCGGGAGGAGTTGTCGGCGGCTCCTGACCCCGGCTGGCCCGACTGCTTCAACTCGGGTGTGTTCGTCTTCAGTCCCTCCAACGAGACGTACGCAAAACTGCTCCAGCACTGCACAGAACACGGCAGCTTCGACGGTGAGTCACGCAGAATAAATAACAAAAGCCTGTTTTGTTTTTTGGTTTTTTTGGGGGTTTTTTGCACAGAGCTCTGGTTGACACTCAGCAGCTCTTGGCGTACTGTAAGTGAATTGTGGTCGTATTCTTGGCCCGGGGATCAAGTTCACTGAACAGCTCTCCTCAGATCAGCTGCTGAGAACAACATTGGCCTGCAGGGGGAGGGGGGAGGGGGGGAGGGGGGGAGGGGGGCGCTAACCACACAGCTGATTTAAGACATTACATGAAACAACATTTAATGTGAACATTAGTTCTCCTCTCTGTAGCCTCATGTCTTCTGTGAGGCGAGCTAAGAAGAGTTCTGCTGTGTGTACGTTTAAAGGTCATGACCTTTTCATGCCCATAACATCCGTCCATTCTGTTTCCCGTCCGGAGCCGACCCCAGCCGTCATAACATTTCTTTGATTAATAAAAAGCCAACCTGTTTTTGGTTCTTTGATTTTAGCACCGCTCTAAACAAACTCATTGTTGTCTCTTGATGCTCTGACCTAAAACAAAAAACAGTTGTTGTATAAACAGAATCCAGAACGGTCTCGTAGTAGAGCTTGTGTGTCTGCTGCTTGTTAGCGGCGGTGAACTTCAGAAACTCTAAATGACGAGCGTCTCTCTCCCCTGTTTGATACGGCGACAGATTCCATCGAGGCGAGTTCATCGGAAAAACCAATTAAGTTTTCTTATTCACGGCTTCACGTGCCAAACTCTCTCTGGCTGACGCCGTGTTTGTTGGCAGGAATGTTTTCAATCACAGACACATAATTGTCCGTCCACTAACAGGAGAAGGACTGTTATTATTTATATCTAATAACAGACACAACACTGATGTATGGTAACAGAAAGATACAAGACAGGAAACAGTTTTAATGCTTATTTATGGAAGGCTGTTATTAATAGTGACAGTCTTTATTTGAGCTTTACTTTTTCCATTTTTATTTTTCTGTGAATAATGCACAAAAATCAGAAGGGGTAGGACCAGAAGTGTTTTTAACTTCTTCTTATCCCTTTTGAACATGGACTATGTTATTTGACTTCTTTATTTGTTGCTATGGATCCAGTTTGTTTTTTCCTTTTTCTTAACATGTTCAATAAATAGATTAATAAATAATATCTCGTATTTCGACGTGATGATGGAGCTCTTGATGGACTGCTAATGAATAAAGCTCTCTTTTATTTATAGCAGTGGACGCTCTTTTCATGCACATGCGTTTTTAAATTGCTTTGACCTTTTTGGCGTTTCACTTCCTCCTCGAGGCGAACGCGATGCACACGTGCAGCACTTGGTTTCTCTTCATGTCACGGTTGATTTTGTGATTTTGGAGGAGAATCAGAGGAAAGACGAGGAGATATTGAATTGTGCGTTTTGAACCCCAGAGGCTCTGTCAGGTCTTCATCTCTGCAGCTCCACTGTTTGTCTGCTTGCCAAAACAAACTGGCAAAGAGTTGGATTCACATTCTTACTGAGCTCCTCTCATCCCCTCAAAATGAACATCCTCAGCCCCCGTCTTAACTTCTTAAAAATCCCCGAGTGGAGGTTGTGGTGACATCGGACAAACAAGCAGCTCTGTGTGTTTATTTGAAGAGTTCTGCAGCCTCACAGAGTTAAACAGTCCTGAAGGCCGCTCCGTCTCATCCTGTGCCAGCGGCCGTCCCATGACTGACCATTTGGCTTATGGCTGAAGCGGTTCAGCATGAATAGTCAATAGGCCTGTGTCATGCTTTTTTGGTTTTGGTCGAGTCAGCTGTGGATGTGATGATGTAACAGAGGAGATGTTCAGTATGAAGAAATGCTTTCACAAGGACTCGTTTCAGCTCTCCTTGTGTGCTAGAAAAAGTGCAAATTCACACTCCCTACCTCACCACAGAGTCTCTGCGGTGAAGCTACACCCACTTTTAGAATCAGCCAATCAGAGCGAGGGGGAGTGCAGACGCTTCACCAGGACACTTTCTTTATAACGAGTCTGAGGGGTTAATTAATCCACAAAGTGAGAGAGACTTTTTGAAAAGTTGTTTTCCTGGAGGTCGAGTACTCATGAATGAACTTATTGAAACGATGGTCGCTGTTTGAATATTCATTAATCTTTGGGCGGCTGTGGCTCAGTGGTAGAGTCGGTCATCTCTCAACTGGAAGGTCAGGGGTTCGATCCCCAGCTCCTGCAGCTACATGTTCTTTGTCCTTGGGTTAGACACTTTATCCAAAGTTGCTTCGTTGGTGGCGAGGCGTGATGAATTTGTATGAATGTGCCTTTTCTCCAGGCGGCTGTTTTCTGCTGCTGCTCTCTTCACTGAAAAGAAATGTGCTGGAGCTCAGACAAATGATGGGTGGATACGGGTCCTTCTCATCGATTTGCACAGTTTCAACAAATAAAGTTGGTGATTATAAATGTTGAAGTTGCAAAAACAACTTGGTGCAGTCTGGTGCTTGTCCCTGAATCGGTAGGGGGGCGGGGTAAAGGAGACATGGATGTTAGCAACACTAGCTCGGTTAGCTTCTGTCACAGCAAAAACAGTTCCTTTTATTTCAAACTTAAACATACAGAGCTTTTATTTTGAAGTTGCAAAGTTCATTCTTGCTGTTTCCTGCTCCAAAAATGTGTCGATCTTTACGAAATATTAAAAAATATAAGAATAATTTTGTTTGTCAAAGCTTAACGTTAAATCCTCCTGAACTTAAAAAAATAGAAGTCTTTATTTACTGTGAAGAGAATCTCCCTCATTGGTTGAAAACAGTATGACGGCTGTGTGTTCACAGTTGATCAAACCGTCGAGCTTTGCTGTTTCTTAACATGCTAATAACAGCAGCAGCTTATAGAAAAGCTTCTGCTGTTGCCGGGCAGATTTTGAACTTTGAACTTGAAGTGTTGTATTTCAGGGAGCAAACAGCAGCCGATCCATCTTTTGTCAAATGAGATGAATACATCCCGACTGCTGCTGGTGGATCATCCTATAGACTGTATGTAAATATAGCCCTGAACTTTAGTGCAACACGCTGTGGTCTTTGAAATGTAGCTGTGGGGTGCAGAGTGGAGTGTCAACAGTACTGCACGTGTGACAGACATGTTCTGTACATGTTGTCTCTGAACCGTCTGCAGCTGCAGTCAGATCTCTGCTGTGCACATGATTCAGAAACTGTTCACGCCCTGCCTGAGCTCTGCATCAAATCCTACTTTTTAGTCACTCGTACAGGAAGTGAGTCTTTGCCCGGGGCTCTGGACGTGTTGGAAATCACTCCCATCAGCTCGACAGATCTCGACAGACTTGATGACGTAAACGCAGATCGAGCAGAAAGTCTTAATTATTAACGCTGCTGTCACAGGTGGAGCGATCATCTGACTGCACGCTCACACGGCTTTCTTTCAAAAACAGCCATCCAGTCATAATCTGAGCCGGTCGAGCTGCACTTCATTAGCTCAGTCGACCTGTTATGTCATCGTATCAGTTCCTCAAAGACGCACTCCTCATTCTCTAAAAGTGAATTTAAAATGTAGATATTGTATTTCTGCTCTCTGGGATTCTTCAGGTCTGTGCTGAGGTGAACTTTTAACCTTTTTTTTTAGAGGATGTTTATGTGATTCTCTCCAATAGTTCACACTTCTAATAATACATTTAATTTGTAATGCACTTTTGCAAAAAAAATCTCAAAGTGCTACAGAAAAAAACAAATGAAAAGCAGAAGGCTTTGTTAAAAAGGTTTGTCAGCAGACTGTGGAGCCGTCAGCTGCTCGGGGAGAGAGGAGCAGACTTCTCCTGATTATTCCTGTTTTTAGTTCATTTACTGTGACACTAGCATGTTTCCTTTTCTGTCCCCGTGTGTTCCAGGAGGAGACCAAGGTGTTTTGAACAGCTTCTTCAACACCTGGGCGACGGCTGACATATCCAAACACCTCCCCTTCATCTACAACCTGAGCAGCATCGCCATCTACACCTACCTGCCGGCGTTCAAGCAGTGAGTGTCCGTCTGACAGGGACGTCAAATTCTGTTTTTTAAGTTTCTACTGTAAACGTCCAGAAGAGAGTCTGAGACACGAGGCCAAAGCTGTAAGCAGATTCTCCCCCCCCCCATCACATGAACCTGCAGTCACACCCTGACATGTCATCAAGTTACGAGCGAGATGAGCTGTAAGATTCCAGCGGCTCTTGCTCGAGTTCCCCCCCCCGCAAGGCCTCGACGCCGGGGGGTTAGATATCCACCCTGAGCTCCCAACAGCTGAAACCAAACTCCAAAATAGATGAGGTTTATTTAAAGACCTTTTATGTTCTCCTCTAGGACTCGTCATTGTAAACCCCCCCCCCCCCCCCCCCCCCCCAAAATCCCTCCCATCCTCAAGGCCTCTTCTCCATAGAAACAAAGCTCATCAACAAGATCATGGCTTTGGCATTCCCTGGCATCCAGATCAGGTTGACAGGGTGATAAACATGTATTGACTTGTTGGTTGTTGTGTTTAAGAGCTCTGACACACACACACCCCCCCCCCCCCCCCCGAGACTGATTCAGGCTTATTTGTGTACATGATCTGTCTGCCAGTACTGAGTATAAAATCCCTCTCTGTTGTTTGTGTTGGCGTGCTGTGAAATGAAGTCACATGTTTTCATGTAATGTAGTCCAGGATCTAAACCACTACAGACACCTGAGCTCTCAGTTTAAAACACGCTAAGCTACACGCTAAGCTACGATCACAAAGCTTTTCAAGAACTACAAATAACAGTCGTTCCATTGAAACTGTCAAAATGAGACCGGACTTCTTCTTCTGGCTGCTTACATGAAGAACAAACACAGAACAGCTTCGTCGTCAAGAGGTTTTCTAGTCTGTTATCAGGTCGGACTTTATATCCACTTTAAAATGTTCTTTTTCACACTCTGTGCTGTCTGACAAAAGGAGGTTTGGTGTCTTTCTTCTTGTTTCACTTCCATGAAATCTTCAGTATTTCTGTTGTTTAGCATTAGCTCATATCTGCTAATGCTGAAGTTGACCTCTTTCTTTGTGGAACCATCTTAGGATCATTAAAATGCAGCACAACCAGTTTTCTGAACTTAAATATCGGCTTCAGCAACAAATGAAATGGAAACTATTGGAGCCTGAACGATAAATCAGCCGGCCGATAACAAATAAGCAAGCAACGACTAATTTTATGTCTGATATTTGCTGATGTTACCGTATTTATTCACCAGTCAAAAAGCATTTAATTTCAGTTTCATTGCATGACACTTCGTTCTTTTTCTGGCGCTCACCAGCAGAGGGCGCTGTGTGGATTACAACAGTGATGCTCAGTTACTTTCCAGTTATTTTTTTTCCCCTCCCTAATATCAGTATTGATATTGGCCCCAAAAATCCACATCGGTCCGGTCCTAGAAATGATTCATAAATATTTCTCAGGATCTCTAACCACAGCGTGTGATCAGGTCGATCTTTCTCCTCCTTCAAACTCTTTCAGATATGGCGGCAACGCCAAGGTGGTCCACTTCCTCGGTAAGACCAAGCCGTGGAGTTACACGTTCGACCCCAAAGCCAAACAGATCTCAGGCAGCGTGCACGAGGCCACCGCACACCCCACCTTCCTCCTGGACTGGTGGACCCTGTACTCCAGCGCCGTGGTGCCCCTGCTGCAGGAGCAGTACGGAGACCAGCCCTTCCACTCTGGATGTGTGGAGGTGAATAAACACAATCATCCAAAGTCAAGTTTTAAACATATCACATCAACTGCTTTATTACAGTTTACGACTTTAGTGACCACACGGGCCGAGGCTTCCTGGTTGTTCAGTTCCAAAGTAATGAATGGGACTCGATGGTTTAGTTTCTTTAAATGTTTCACACTTAAATGTAGAAATCAAGTATCTCCTCTGAAAATAACTCTGTGAGTCATGACTGTCTACAATGGGTGTAACACCCGAGTCCCACTGTCTGTGATGTTTTCAGAGTCCTATCTTCACTTTGTTTACATCGCCGGGACGGCCGGCTGACTCCTCCCCTCGTGTATAAAAGTTGTTTAATTGAGGGACTAGAGAAAAGAAGAATAACATACTGTACTCACTGCTTAACTGTGTTTCTAGATCACGCTCATTTCAGGTCAATTTACATGCAGTGTGAAGATACCAGCAGAATAAAGATCGCTAGCATTAGCATGCTAACACAACAATGCAGCACAAGTTGTTTTGGTTTCATGCTGGTGCTCAAGGGCGACATCTGCTGGATCAAAAAATCTCAAACTTTAAAGGAAGAATGTGTTCCTGTTATTATGAATGCACAGGTATCTTTCTGTTGAATCCTCCATCATGTTCCTCGTTTCTGAGCACAAGATGTTGTATTTTTTTTCTGCCGGTTTACTCTTCTCTGTATGTTTTCCGCTCAGGGTGAGAGCAGCCCGTTCGCAGAGGCCCTCGGGCCCCAGCTGTCCTCAGAAGAACGGAAGCAGAAATGGGAACAAGGTCAAGCGGACTACATGGGAATGGACTCGTTCGATAACATCAAGAGGAAGCTCGACACCTTCCTCAAATGAAGAGATGGAAACAGGATATGAAGAGCACTTTCAGTAAAACATCATCACCACCGGTCTCGCAGTAAAAAACCAGGTTTTTCTGTCCACCTGTTTTATCAACTAGAGTCGAGTCTCTCCCAGCACCAGCAGCCCCCCCCCCCCCCCCCTCCCCCATACTCCAAAGACAGAGCCGTTTAAATGGAGGAACAAGTTACCTAATAAGAGCGGCTGTAATCGTCTATGCAAGGCTGTCATTGGCTGACAGCCGCACTGTGAAGACAAACAGGAAACACTTCTTACACCTTTTCTTTTTTTTTTACCTGCATTATAATTTGAGCAGTTTTGTTTGACACAAGTTGATTAAGAGTCATATCATTTTGATTTTTTTTTTTTTTTTACGACTCAGTCATCGAGGAGTCTTCTGAGCATTTCTATCTTACTTCCTTTGAGTCGAGGAGCCTCGGTTTAACACGGATTTATTAACACATTGACGCACTTAGCATGATCGTGGAGCCGTTTGTGCCTTAGTGTCTCTGCTCTCTGTAGTGCCATCATCCTTCTTTTCTAGACTAGCAGCTGATTTAGTTTTCTAACTTTCTTGCATTGAACTTGACACGGATGTGAGATGTTCCATTTAAACCTTTCATCTGGAAATATTAAAAGATTGAAAAGTTTTTCTTCTGGTGTTTTTATTTTATTTTTTGTCTGGAGTCTCATCGATGGCGGTCTCCATGCTGGAAATGTTGTCTCAGTCTAACTTTGAGTCAACCTAACGACAGGCTGAGAGCTGGAGCTGAGGCGGGTTTTAAACCTCCTGACAAACCGTTACACCGCGCCCACCTGTCAATCAGGTCAGCTACACGCCTTATTGTGAATAACTCTTATCCTTCATCAAATCAAAACTGATGAGTCATCAAAACATTCACCCCCCGTACAGTGTGTGTCCATCCAGACATGAGCTAATCACACCTATTTGGTTTTTTGAACCAGGCTGTAAAAACAGGCTTTTTAGAATGGGTGTGTATGTGACTTCCTGTGCTTCTGCAGCCAGCCTCGAGTGGACACTCCAGGAACTGCAGGATTTTACACTTCAGTATCAGTTTAATTTTTCAACACCGGAGGTTGCTGCTTGGTTTTGTTACTAAAACGCTGATAGGCTTAGTTCATCAATTTATTCATATTTTGACACTAATACACATGAGTATTTCAATGCCTGAGTTTGAACATCATCTGCCTGCCTCTCTATCGACCTCTACCCAACCTCTGGATTTTAAAGGTAAGAATATTAACCACCGCAGACTTTTCAGATTTGCTTCTTTTGGCAGCTGTTTCTAATCTCTTTATAGTCTGTGTGACCTTATGACCTATTCTAACAAAACATTTAAAGCTCTGTCACTTTAAAAGTGATTAGCTCAGACAGGAGGTTATATTTTTTTGTACATTTATTTATTTTAATCATATGTCTGAATGTTAACACAGCATGGTAACAACATGGTAACAACAGCAACAAACGTTGTGGAGTCTACGAATAATATGTTTAAATATCTGTTCCAATTTATATTTCAGTGAAAAGTTGATGTGCAAAATGTGAAGTAATAAAAAGTATGTTAACATTCACAAAACATTATTTTGCCCCTGATGTCATGATAGATAGATAGAGAGATAGATACTTTATTGATCCTGAGGGAAATTCAAAGCATCCAGTAGCAGGTTACAAAGACATGAAACATTTGTTACAAATTAACCACAAAACTGACCTGAATATAAAAAATAAAAAAGTGTTGACCTTCTGAAGTTGTGTTGTTTTATATGTACAGCAATGTTTAAAAAAGTATCTAAAAACAGACATTAAATAACAGGCAGTGCAAACATTAAGTAAAGGTGCTATGTAAGTAATTGAGGTGATCATTAAAGTGTCCAACTAGAGGCTGACTCTTGGGACAGCTGTGCAGAATATGACGGCACGTCGGGCACCTCGTTTTTTTTCTTGAGTTTGTGAGTTGTTCCGACCTGAGCAGGTGTTCATGTTCATGTTAGAACTCTGAAACTCATTTTTCCGACGTGTCCGACGCCACATGAATGCACCAAGAGCCTCGTCCCTCCCTGAGCTCTTAGGCGCCCCTTTAAGGGGTCCCGGACCCCAGGTTGGGAACCACTGTTCCAAGGAACGTCACGGATGAACGTCACCGGAATAAGTTTTACTAAACTGAAGTAACAGATTTAGCAGCAACAGACAACTCGACAGCAGCAGATGTTACTTTTTTATCCAGAACCACATTTGCGGTTTTGAACGCAACTCGGGACTGTTCGGTGATGTCATCAAGGGGGCGTGTCGTGACCCAGGGGGCGTGTCGTGATCCCCGCAGTGGGTGATGTAGACCTTTCCAGGGAAGTAAAACCCAGCAGCAGCAGCAGCCTACACACACACACACACACACACTAACCATTCCCCTCAAGATGGCCCCGCTGCCCTGGTTCCGAGTGGCTCTGCTGGTCTCGTTTTCGGTCTTTCTCACGGTTCTGTTGGGGTTCGGACTGCCTGCCCTGCTGAACGCCGTCATGAGGATGTTCGGACTTCCGGAGACGAGTGTGACCGAGTGCATCGTTGTTCTTTATTTACTCTTTGTTTTTTATGTAGCGACGCCGAGAATCCCCCGAGGAGAGGTGGAGGTAAAGTACAGAATGCACTTTAAATTACTCCGACATGGAAATCAACAAACGTCCCATTTAGGCTCCCGTAGCTGTGTTAGTATATGTTATTATGACTCTTATTATAGAGGAAGGACATGCACTGCAGACTGTTTTTATTCTTCTATTCTCTCCTTCACTTCTGTTGCTTTTATTTGACATTTAAACCTTTTCAGACATGTGTTTACTTCCACTTGTTGCAGACTCCTCTCCGTTTTATCTGAATATTGATGTTTCATTCCTGACTTCCTTTGTCCCTCAAATCCCTTTGTAAACATGTTTAAAGGTGCTATATGAATAAAAGTGATTGTTATGAACAATTATCAACTCATCTGACCCCCTGTTAATGTTTAAACACGCCTTAACTCTCTCACTCTTTGACTTATTAACTCTGAAGTCAAACATGTTTCACCTGCTGTGAAATAAAAGCCCTGATGTTTTTATTTATTCTTCGTCTGTGCAGGTGAAGGGAAAAGCCGTGTTTATAACGGGGTGTGACTGTGGCTTTGGTCACGCGCTCGCCAAACATCTGCACAAACTCGGCTTCACAGTCTTTGCTGGATGTCTCCTGAAGGTACAGATTCAAACACACTGCTCGTTTCATTTGTTTGTTTGTTTGTGTTTTGAATGTTGTTCTCGATGTCGCTGTGCGTCCTGCAGGATAAAGGCGGCGAGGGGGCAAAGGAGCTGGAGGAGTTTTGCTCAGATCGCATGAAGGTCGTGCAGCTGGACGTGTGCAGCGACGAGCAGGTGAACCAGGCAGCAGAACACATCAGAGAGAACCTGGAGGACTCAGAGAGAGGTAAACCTGAAACCCTCTGTGACTGTCATTGTTTCTGTCATCACTTCCTGTCTGTGCTCGTATCTCAGGTCTGTGGGCCGTGGTGAACAACGCCGGTGTGTCCACATTTGGAGAAGTCGAGTTCACCTCCATGGACACCTACAAGCAGGTGTCAGAGGTCAACCTCTGGGGGACCATCAGGGTCACCAAGGCGGTTCTGCCGCTGATCCGCAGAGCCAGAGGTGAGCGGCTGGAACACAACATGTTACATATCTGAGTTAAACAGTGTCCAACACGTCTGCAGGGACAAACTAACCTTTGATTTGGACGTTTTTTCCACATCTACTCATGAGAGTTTCTATTGGACAGAAAATTCTGCAGCTAAGTTAGTGTCCCGTGATCTCTGAGTGGAATGCTAACTATGCAAACGAGCCGGACGTTGAAAAACATATTTTAATCCTTTCTATGTAAAGCAAAGTGAAGCTTTTATTACAACATAGTCAAATCATACTTTTATTTTTTTATTTAGGAAAAGATTTCTTCACACATTAGTAATTACACATGATTGAAAAATAATTGCAAGACTCCTCCCTCAAACTTTCAAACATTGGAGCACTTTCTTTGCAGAAAGGGGGCGGGGGGGGAGGGGTACGATGCTCGCAGTATATTTAACAATTCAGCTCTTCAAAAGATGTTTTCATATTCAAGTTAACATGACATTAATTAATTTAATTAAATCGAAATTATTGACAAAAGAACACAGGAAGCTTTCACCCTCCAGAACTTTACAATTTATGGAGAAAACATTTTACAAATTACAGATTTAAACAGCAAAATGTTTGTCAAAGATCATCATCAAAACACATCAGGGAGAACATCTGCAGCCAGGTCGTCGAACATCCTCTTTAAATCATCCAATCAGAGCAGCTCGTTCAGTCTCAGCTCTTCTTGTGATTGGTTCAGAGAGAGCAGCAAACTTAAACGCCTTGAGACGCCCGTTCACTTCGGACTTTTTAAACGTTTTTTTAAATGTTTGTTTTGACTTCATTTGTTTGTTTCTCTCTCTCCAGGCCGCGTCGTAAACCTGGCGAGCATGTACGGCCGGATGGGAAACGTCATGCGCTCGCCGTACTGCGTGTCCAAATACGGCGTGGAAGCCTTCTCCGACTGCCTCCGCTACGAGATGAAGTCCTGGGGCGTCAAAGTGTCCGTGGTCGAGCCGGGGAACTTCATCGTGGCGACGGGCATCCTGACGCGGGACATCGTCGCCAGCACAGCCAACAAGCTGTGGAGCGAGGCGCCGCCGCAGGTGAAGGAGGACTACGGGAAGGCGCACTTCGAGAAGCTGGTGGCTCTGATGCGCTCGTACTGTAACAGCGGGCAGAAGAGCGTCGCCCCCGTGTTGGACGACATCACCGACGCCCTCGTGTCCAAGCGTCCGTACACACGATACAGCCCCATCGAGCCGCACTGGTGGATCAGAGTGCAGGTGATGACTCATCTGCCCGGCGCCATATCCGACCTCCTCTACCTCTGAAGTACACGCTCTTTGTCGTCCAGCTCCGGCGGGCCTTGGATCACAGCGAGCAGCTGTCCTTTGTAGCGCCACACAGTGAACTCTGCTGATCGAGCACTTTGCTTTTGTTTGTCTGACGAGATCAAGAACTTGATGTACTGATTCTGTGTTGAGTAGGAACTACTTTGTGCAGAGTTCAGACACTCTTAGCTCTAAATAATTCATCTTTAAAGTCTTTATATGTGATGTTTTGATCCAGCAGATGTCGCCCTTGAGCTCCAGCATGAAACCAAAACAACTCGCGCTGCATTGTTGTGTTAGCATGCTAATGCTAGTGATCTTTATCATGCTGGTATCTTCACACTGCATGTAAATTTACCTGAAATGAGCGTGATCTAGAAACACAGTTAAGCAGTGAGTACAGTATGTTATTCTTCTTTTCTCTAGTCCCTCAATTAAACAACTTTTATACACGAGGGGAGGAGTCAGCCGGCCGTCCTGGCGATGTAAACAAAGTGAAGATAGGACTCTGAAAACTCTGAAAACATCACAGACAGTGGGACTCGGGTGTTACACCCATTGTAGACAGTCATGACTCAGAGTTATTTTCTGAGGAGATACTTGATTTCTATTATATTTAAGTGTGAAAAATCACATATAAAGACTTTAAAATCGCTAACTTTATTTGTTGAAACTGTGCAAATCGATGAGGAAGGCCCCGTTTCCTCCCTTCATTTTTTTTAGTGAAGAGAGAATGTGTTCGCAGCAGAAAGCGGCCGCCTGGAGAAAAGGCACAGCCCCCGGCGTCTTTTTTTCCGAGCGCTAAAAGTAAAAGTAATGGAGCAGTGTCGGTCATACAGCGGCCGTTGTCAACAAACTGTTGTCATGGAGACAGGACGGAGCGCTTTTCTTCTATAAGTGAAAAATCACATATTAACCCTTTAAAGTCTGCTGTGGTGTTATCTTAAATCCCCTCATGTATGAATATCTTCCATCCTGACATTTTGTTCCTCATGGGAATCGTTCCCTCTGGAGCAGTGCTGGTGAAGCTCGAGAGGAGAGCTTCCTGCTGGTTTTTTTTGTGACAGACGCCGGAACAAGCCGAGGTCGGCCACAGTAACGGCGTGCTGAGATTTTGGCTGGACGCGTCAAAAAGTTACATAACCACTAACACAAACCCACTTTGTCTGAAATCTGCAACAAGTTCCTGCGTGCTGCTTTGGACACTGAGGGTGATTGATGTGATTAATGACCATGATTGAACAAAAAAGGTCGCCCCCCCCCCCCCTCCCCCCTCCCCCCTCCTCTCTCCTATCAAGCCTTCTAGACTGGAAACTTATTTTGTATATAAAATATATTAATGAATAAATTAAAAATTAGTTACATTTTTAAAGAATGAAGTGAAATAAAGTGACCCAAAATGAGGCTGTGTTTTGTGAAAAATCTCATGTGAGTTAGCCTGAGTGGTGTTGCTAGATGTAATGACAGAAATTGGCCACCAGGGGGCGGGCATGTATCATAAATAGGACTTCAAGGGGAATCTCCTGCCTGTGAAATGTGTCAGTTTAGGTTTCTTTATCAGAACATTATATCAACGTGGAGGCACAGGGATGTAACCAGTAGGAGAACAAGTTTGGGTGGCAGGAGGACTTTGTTGGGAAGCGGAGGGTTGCCGGTTCAAATCCCGGTGTGGACCAAAGTGTGGAGGAAGAGAGGAGCCAGGCAGCGGTGATTGCAGAGCCTGTGGGGGCTTCAAGGCCAACATAATTCCCCTCAAACATCCCCCATATTCAGGGCTAGACAAGCATCATTCAGTCGTTTACTATTCTATGATTGAGTGCTGTGAGATGGGGCCCCCTTAGGGAGGTTTCCTACTGTCGTTGAAAACTTTGCACATTTTCAGTCACTGCTGTTCATTTAAGTTTTATCAGGCCTTAAGGGTCCATCACTGACCTGGGGGTCCTAAGCAGCGCCTCTGGTGCCGGGTCACTTCCAAAATAGTGCCGAGGTCGCCTTGAGCAAGGCACTGAACCCCCCCCCCCCTCCCCCCTCCCCCTCTGACATCTCTTCACTAATACAGGTCTACAGGTCGTGGCTGTGAACATTATTCCCTGTTATATTCAAACAGGAATTGTTACATTGTGCTTGCATTATTTTCAGGCTTTAGGTCAAATGAAAGTGGAGATTGCAACATTGTGAGAGAATTCAAACACAGAAACACGTGATCTGTTTGGTTTTTATCGTTTATTACGTCTTTTGAACACTCTAATAAACTCTTCTAAATTATTACACCTGAAGACGATCTCCCATCCATCCATACAAACAGTATTAAGAGCATGACAATTAAAATTTCACAGCACCGCCGTTCTCTTTCCACAGCATGGATCTGTTTTTTGTTTTCTTCACTTTCTCTCATACAGAAAAAAAAAAAAAAAAAAAAAAGCTTTCTTTTTCGAGACAAAGAACACCGTAGAGATGTAAGCAGCACTCAAGCACCAGATTTTGTCGGTTTTAGTTTGGAGGGGGGCGGGGGGGCTCCAGCTGCGTGTAGTTCTTGAAATAGTTTGATAAAATAAACTCTTGATAACATCATAACGTCTTTATCCTTTAAGGAGATTCTGAATGTCTGCACAGCTACAAGGCTCTGCTCATGCAGCCTCCATTAATATCAGACGAGTCTATGCAGGGAGACGCTCAACTTCTGAACATCAAGTTAAACATTTAAGCACTGATGATACGTTTCCTTTTCTTTACATATTTAAGTGGCTAAACTGCAAAAGTGAATGTCTAAAAAAAAGAAAAAGAAAAAGACAGTTCCTTCACGACCCAACGACATGTGATACCGTTAGAGTCGAGGTGCTTGAAGGTGAGATTCAGGTCATGATTAGATCACACCTGGAAGCTTCTCCTTATGAATGAAACGACACATGTAGGCGTTCACCGTTTCATGGAAGTGATGAAGTCTGCTAAAGTTAAGGTCACTTGAAAACTAGACACGATGTTGCCTAAAAGGGCATTTAATCATGACAACAACAACAACAAACAAAAGAAACAGTTGGAGCTTCTGTCAACAAAAGAGAGCATTAAATTAGGAAAACGCCTTTTCTCTACATGAGGATGTCGCCGGACACCGTTTCGACATATCGCTCGCGCTGATCGAGCTCGTGTGACGCACATGCAAAAAGATTTAACCAAATCATGTGAGGCAGTGACGAGGGACGTGGGAAGATGAATACTTAAAGGTGCAGTAAACCTTTGGTTGACAGAAAGCTGTGAAGGCACATTTAAAAAAAAACAACAAACAACAACATCTCCTAAATCCTTCAAACTGGGGCACATGGCGTTGGCGTTTGTCACTTTTTTTTTTAATTCAGCGTTTTGGTGCAGACGCTGCAGAGCTGGAAGCAGTGGGGGGGGGGGGATTCATCCAATTTAAACAAAAAGAAAGAAAAGAAAAGGTCGCTGATAGAAGTTTGTCCAGATGCAAACACAGCATCTTATGTTAATAGTCAGGGAGAAAAAAAAAAAAAGCATGGCACAGAAACGACAGCTTGGGATTGGGCGCTATAAACGAGACGTAACAGGATTCCTGTAACCCAAATACTTATTGTGGTGACTGAACACAGAAGGAGGGGGAACAGGCACGGGTTGTCACACAGAACAAAACAGGTTCAACTAAGTCAGTCTTCACGGTTTCAAGTCCAAAAAACAAAAAGGAAAAGATCAAGCAACACTGACGACCAATCCTGTGACATGTTGAACCGTGTTGCTACAATTCTGTTCAAAACAGAATTTAAACCCTGGAATGTGGTTTTTTTTTTTTTAAATGTTTATATCGTATGATTCAAGATCTTCATCAAGACTATATGTTTATGGTTAGAAGTATAAAGCCATCCAATCAAACTGTAAGCTAATGATGATTTCAAATGCATCTTCTGCATGCTCACTCGTTAAGAAGCGTTTGGTGTAAAGGTCCAGGAGAGCGGCGAGGAAGTAAAGGGTCACACCCATGTTTCATGCTCAGACCCATTAGACCTTAAAAGCCCTCTAGAAAAAATACTGCCATCCAGAAATCCTTTTATTCTCTGCTGTGATGCATCAGCGTTGGCTCGCGTTCAGATTTCCCCGCCCATTAACGACTGGGAGCGCTAATCCAGATCCTCTCTCCTCCCTATATGATCCTGCTCGCTTTTTTTTGTTTTTTAATGGTCCCATTTTTCCATTCCTCCTCTATGAAATCCCCTTTCCTCTCTCTCTCTCTCTCTTTTTCTCTGTGCTTCATTCAACAGCTGGAGAACTCGTCATCCTCCTCGTCTTCCCTGAGCCTCGCTGCTGCAGCTCTGATTGCAGGCGCTAATGCTAGCTAGCTGCACCCCAACATTCAACTCCACTTGGTCTGATTTCACTCCAACGACGCCCACTCACTTGAGACCTTTACTGTAAATACAAACCATGTGTTCTGCTGACACTGACTACATCTGAAAAACAAACTCAGACTTCTTATGGAAGGAAAAAGTGGAGATTCCCGGGTTGTTAAAGCAGTTTGCTTTTCGACCCTGAAGGAGTTTGTTTCTGATTTCCTCGAGGAAGAGGGCGTCTCCTAGCTTCATGTAAGGACCCTGCAACCACACAAAAGCGACCCCTGCATGACCCCTCCGTTCCCTCCAGTGATCACTAATTCTGAAGCAATGACATCATCGTCCGGACCGCCAGGACTGTCCCTCCGTTTCCCCGTTCAGACTCCTGCAGAACGGGCGAGACTTTTTAGAACCAGCTCCTCCGCCTTTCCTCCTACTTTATCCCCCGAGAGAGATCTCCTTTGGCAACGCTTTGTGAGAGGACGCATCAGCTGTCAGTCAAACTCCAGCAGGGGGAGGGGGCTTTCTGCCTTGTCACATGACCTCCAGACTCTCAGCTACACCTCGCAGTCACTAATGTGGACCGTGGATCGCTCCTTAAGGGGAGACGGTGAAGGCATGAGCAGGACGCTGTTCCCATCAGCGTGCATGCATGCAAAGTCATGGGATTCTCTTTTGAAGACCCCCTCCCCCTCCCCTCCTCCCCTCCTCCCCCACCTGTCTGTGATGCCTCAGCTTTGTAACATTCACATGATATGGATACAGCAATATGTGAGGCAAGCAGTTCTGTTGGAGAGGAAAAAAATGGGAAAAAAAACAAAAAAACGGGATGTGCATGAGTGTCCTTTTGCGACTGTGATCCTGACAGAGTCGATCAATAAATATATTTTGGTCACTTAATTGTTTATTCATGATTAGCAGTTAGCAGAAGACGTGGATTAGCGTGTCCACAAAGCGTAAAGAACGAAGTAAGACGGACGACACAAACTGAAGTTGCAAGTGTAGACCTCTGTGGGCGGGACTAACGCCTGAAAGATGCCTGCGTGTGTGTGTGTGTGTGTGTGTGTGTGTGTGTGTGTGTGTGTGTGTGTGTGTGTGTGTGTGTGTGTGTGTGTGTGTGTGTGTGTGTGTGTGTGTGTGTGTGTGTGTGTGTGTGTGTGTGTGTGTGTGTGTGTTGTTGTGTATTGGATACAGTTAAAAATAGTCACATTTTAAAAAGAAACTGTTAAAAAGATTATATATTATCAACAAAAAAAAAAAAAAAAAAACTAAATGCAACTCTAATAGATATCGAGGTGGAAATACATGGCATCGCCTATGACCTAACACATCTGGATAATTTAAAATAGGCGACCAAGAGGTCTGTAGTCATCTCTCAGGAGTCCATAGTCTCTTTGTCTCCCCGGTTTCCTTTCCTCAGTGTCCTCCTCTCCTTTCCTTTTTTTCCATCCCTCCTCTTGGAATGCTCACAAGTCGGGCATTAAAGTCCTGATGATGTGTTAAGTCCTCAGGCTGGGAGTCTGAATGTTAGTGTGTGTTCTGCTGTTAAGTATCTGTATACATGGATGCAGTTAACGATCTATATGTGTGTGTGTGTGTGTGTGTGTGTGTGTGTGTGTGTGTGTGCAGCAGAGAGGGATCAGGAGGCAGCCAGGGCCTTGATCAGGTACAGTTTGTCTCCCTGCTCGCTGGTGAAGATGGGCGCCTTTTTGTAGTGTTCAACAAGCTCCTCCATGGAGTTGAACTTGCGCTGTCCGATGCAGTAAAGGTTTTCCTTCAGCTGCACTTTGAAATGCTTGTTCTTGCTCTGCGCCTTCAGGGAGATGGAGAAGTCGTTTGGCTGTGAAAGAAGAGGAAACAGGAGGTTTTTTTATATCATCTGTGTTTCCTACATCAGGAGTCAAGAAATCTTTTAAAGTGAGGGACAAACACAAGTTAAAGATAAGAGGCAGTCGCTTGTTTTAAAAATAACAACAGCTTGAAGTAAAGCTGCTCAATCATCCCTTCTCCTCTGACTGGACGTGGGATGTTTCTGAGCGGGGAGCTGGACTGAGTTTAGTTGTGGATACTCGATTCAAACTTGCAATATAAAAGACGTGGACGTAGCGGCATAAAGTGGAGAATATGAAGCAAAATGCTAAGTAGATAAAGCTCGTTCTTAAACGAGGGTAACCTTGGGATGGCTTTCACCCTCAGTCGGGAGTTGGTCTGCTTCCTGTTGGACAGGCAGGGGACAAACACTGGCGGTTAACTTGTGCTAGCATGCGTTAGCTTGCAGTGTAGGTACAGATAGTAAATGTAAACACTACGTCCTGCAGGGAGGGTGAGCTTCTGGTGCCCATGAGACCAGTTTGAATGTTGTGTTAACAAGCTGCTGACTCCACCTTTAAGATTTGTTGTGTAACATAGATTTTTTCATTTCCGACTAAGCTAAACTAAATCTAACTTTCTCATCCTGTAGGACAACAACACTGCTTCAAAATGAAACTTTGCATACTGGACACACGCGGTCATTTTTTCTGTAGAGGATTTACAGTGTTTGTGAGATTTTTTTAGATACTGGGTATAGATAACATACCAACTCTACATCTGATGAAATGTAAAGCAACACCAAGGAGTTCCTGTTTAAAGTCTGAGGAAGAGCATGTTGAAACATCAGCGGTCAATAAATCCTCAAAAGTGTGATAATGAGTCACCTTCTTAAAGTTACAGAGACGTGACCCAACACAGCCTGACATTCATCTTTTCTGATCAGGTAGCACAGACGTACATTATTTAGATAAAAACACATCGGTACAAAAACATACCAGGATGAATTTCAGCTGTTGGGGTCACGAGAATGTTTAAGATGGCGACTCACAAAAAACACTTTAAAGTCTGAGGAAGAGCGTGCTGGATCAAAACATCAGAGAGAGAGAGACAGAGAGAGAGAGACAGAGAGAGAGACAGAGAAAGAGAGAGGGGGGAGAGAGACAGAGAGAGAGAGAGAGAGAGAGAGAGACAGAGAGAGAGACAGAGAGAGAGAGAGAGAGAGACAGAGAGAGAGAGAGACAGAGAGAGAGACAGAGAGAGAGACAGAGAGAGAGAGAGAGAGAGACAGAGAGAGAGAGAGACAGAGAGAGAGAGACAGAGAGAGAGAGAGACAGAGAGAGAGAGAGAGACAGAGAGAGAGAGAGAGAGAGAGAAAGAGAGAGACAGAGAGAGAAGAGAGAGAGAGACAGAGAGAGAGACAGAGAGAGAGAGAGAGAGACAGAGAGAGAGAGAGAGAGAGAGAGAGAGGGGGGGAGAGAGACAGAGAGAGAGAGAGAGAGAGAGAGAGAGACAGACAGAGAGAGAGAGAGAGGGGGGAGAGAGACAGAGAGAGAGAGAGACAGAGAGACAGAGAGAGAGAGAGAGGGGGAGGGGGGGAGAGAGACAGAGAGAGAGAGGGGGGGAGAGAGACAGAGAGAGAGAGAGACAGCAGAGGAGAGAGAGAGGGGGGGAGAGAGACAGAGAGAGAGAGAGAGAGACAGAGTGTGAGAGAGAGAGAGGGGAGAGAGAGAGAGAGGGGGGGAGAGAGAGAGGGGGGAGAGAGACAGAGAGAGAGAGAGACAGAGAGAGAGAGAGAGGGGAGAGGAGAGAGAGAGAGGGGGGGAGAGAGAGAGGGGGGAGAGAGACAGAGAGAGAGAGAGGACAGAGAGAGA
>NC_089214.1:1284571-1327255 GCF_963930695.1 Labrus bergylta | reverse complement strand
TTGTCAGTTTTCTGAAGGCTGCTTGTTGTCATGGTTACGCTCAGACAGCTGTAACTACTCAGTGTGGTTTTAAAATGTCAAAGTGAAGGTTAGCTGAAGGTCACTGACCGATGACTCGCTGTCCCGGATGAGGAAGTCTCCCTCCACGCCTCTCTGGTTGAGGGCTACCTCCGCCTGGTGGCGCGTCACCTTCCCGTAGTACCACTCCTTCCCCGCGAAGCGCCCGCTGACTGAGGGCGAGATGTAGTCACAGTCGGGAGTGGGCGGCCCCACGGGCCCCGCTCCGGGTTTATGGGAGGCGGAGTCCAGCACGGTGACGTAGTTTTTAGGCACCAAGCCCAGCTGTCCGTCCGCCTTACGACACTTCCACCACTCGGGGTCGTTCTCCGGCTTCTCCACGACCTCCATCACCTCGCCCTTCTCGAAGTTCAGCTCCTCGTCGTTCTCTGAGCTGAACGGGTAGAGCGCCTGGACCGTGTGCAGCACCCGGTTGCCGTTGGTCGTGCTGTTAACGACCGCCGCCAGCTTCTCCGTTAGCGATCCCGCCGGGTCTCCGAGCCCGCCCACGCCCCCCTCCCCCCGCCGTCCCGTCGACGTCCTCCGTCACGTAGTTAGAAGGAAACCAGCCGGAGCGCCCGCTGTAGCTGCCGCGCCACCAGCCGTCGCTGCACTTCTCCATCACCACCACCCGCGTGCCTTTCACCAGAGAGAGCTCGTCCTCGCGCTCCGCCGCGTAGCTGAACTTGACCAGCGCCGGCAGGTTGAGGTCGTACAGCCGCTCGCCGTTATCCGCGTACATGTCTGTGTCTGCATTGGACGCCGTGTCTCGCATCCCGCCTTTCCGGCTCTTCACCTTCCCGATTCCTAGAGAGAAAAAGATTCAAGGAAATGAGTAAGAGTTCACAGAAGTTCATCTACGATGGAACGACCTCCAGTGGAGAAACTTGATGAATACAATTTTAAATATTTTCCTCTTGTGTATTTATTTTAATATCTTGTTGCTTTTATGTGTCGTATTTTATCTTATTTTATTTTTATACATCTTTTTTTGAATTCTTATTGGTGTGCATTAGTCTCTCAATGATCTCATCAATGATTTTCTGCACTCTTGTAAAGCACTTTGAACTGTAATTTAATTTGTCTGAAAAGTGATTTATAAATAAAGTTTGACTGAAATACGCACAGCCTTCAGGTCTTCAGGTGTCCATTTGACTCAACAGTAGGGATGCACCGATTGTAAAAACTAGTGCTGATACCGATACAGATGTTTCAAATAACAAATTGATGCCCATTGACAAATCGCTTTTGGTTTAAGTCTCACCAACGCAGACATCATCACTCACGTTTCACAAAGAAAACTATTTAAGAGTTTGTCCAGTTGGTGATTTCTTCTGCCTGAATTATTGTGGCCTTGTGCGATTTGTACATGTTTATTGTTTATAGTGTTACATGTTGTCTTGTTGTGTGCACGTTACATTTACTTTAGTAGGTTATTGGATACGTGCTTTTACTAATACTTTTTTTTTTGCTGCTCGGTTTGCAGTAAAATCTTTACCTGAAGTCAACACCTGACCACACACGTTAGTCTGCTGCTTCCTGTCTGTCCTGCATGAGATACATTTTTTATATTAACCAAATGCTGCTTTATGTGTATCCTGCATGGTTTATGTATTTTCTCCTGTGGCTGCTCACCTGTCTGCTTCATTACTGTCATGATATTTCTATTTTTGTAGCTTTTAGCGATGTTTGAATTTGTTTTTTTTTTAGGGAGCCTTTTCAAAATTAGCCTTTTGGCTAACTCTGGCATATTTACCAAAATGTTTATTAATATGCAACGTCCCTGTAAAATAAAAAATAAATACATAAACTGACCACAACACAATCCTAACAGCTTGCATTATTCATTGTTAATTATCTATTTATAAACACAAAGGAGAAAAACAAAACAACACAACTGCTGCTACCTTTTTTTTATTTTATTATAAATCTGTAGCGGTATATTTTATTTAGATGTCTATTGCTGCTACTGTGTACAGTATATTATTTGTATATAACTTGTGTTTTTATTTTATTCTTTGTATCTGTGTGCTGTTCGATCCTTTGGTGTTACCTGCTGCTGGAATCTGAATTTCCTGAGAGAACCTTCCCAAGGGATTAATAAAGTTCATATCTATGAAAAAACTATTCTCTGAATCAGCAGTTAGTTGAACTGGATGTCCGCATGACACAACAGATAAACAGCAGCTCATGCCACATTATTTGCAGATGTTTGTCAACAGGTCCGATATCGGCCGACACCGATGTTGGATTTGTGCATCCCTAATCAAAAGTCAACATTTTACTGTCTGTGGAATCACACTTTTCAAGATCTTTCCACTGATGTGGAACAAGTTCAAACACTGAAACAACTCTGGGATTCTTTTCCCTCCTCCCTCAAACTTTCAGACAAATACCAGCGTGGCGGTAACAAGCATTAGGGGGTTGTGCTGAAATACAGGAAGGGTGGCTAAGTCGGGTTAAAATCACTGCTTTTCCACATTGCAGTGGGCTAACCCCCCACACTCCAAACCCAAATACATTCTTGGGGATTAGGTGGAGACTCTGAGGAAACAAAAAAAAAAAAGCAACGCTGGTCGTGTGGTGAAATAAAAAAGAGTGGGATGGAAAGTCGTTTTGGCAGGGATGTATAAATCCTCCTGAAATTATAAAATGTGCTGAACACCTAAAAGGCCTCAGTCACATTTCATTGTTGCTAATCACATTGTGCTAATCACCTCGGCTGCACAGACACCTGCAGCCTTGCTTGCACAGCAGCTGGATACAAAAACTCCATCCAATGTCTTGCCCTTTCTAGCTTTCCTCCCCCCCCCCCCCCCTTTGCTCCTCAAAACCCATTACAGTCCAAGCCCCCTGCTGAGCTGACTGTTTGACTTCAGCGCAGAGCTAGGATGATTTAAAGCGCTTATTTATCAAGACCTTATCAGCTGTGGTGTTGCAGAGAACTTGCTTTTTTTCCAGGCCAAATGTCAGCCAGTCAACGGGGGTGAATGTTATCGTACATGCAGTCAACGTCCTGGCATCTTTAAAACAGCCCAGAGTTCTAACATGAGGGGGATTACCAGAGCCTGCTCCTGGGTTATGTAGTCCGGATTAATATGTCAAACAATTAGCTATTTGTTGCTCTTTTTGCACTTGAATTGCACATTTGCACACCTCCACGTTGCACTTTAATAACTTGAATTTCCATTCTGGTACGAGCTCTTGACTGATTTTATTGCGCTGTTTTTATTTGGTTTTATATTTTTGCTGTGTTGTCTGATTTTCCCATCCAATTTGGTCCATGTTTTATGGTGATGTTGTCCTTGTGTTTCTTGTTTCTTGTTGCAATGCAAATTTCCCCTTGTGGGACAATAAAGAATCTGAAGGCAGAGCTTTGGCAGGAAGAGGTCATCGTCCTGCTGGATGAGAATGTCCAATTGGCAGCCGGCATGCTAACAGTTGTATGAAACATGTGTGGAGCTAGCAGCAGAGATCACACCTACATCCAATCTTCTCAAGAGACCAGAAAGCCACCTCTTGTACATGAAGCTTGCACAACAGGCGTTTTTTTCTAGTTCCTGCACAGCGAGTGTGACGTATTATTAAAAAGGCAGATCTGTGGCCTAACTAGTATCAATGTCCGTCTAATCCTCAGTCTGCTGGGCAATACATAATCAGACAGAACGACTGACTGTTTCTGATTACGTTTGCAAATGACTCGCTTGCATTATCAAAGTCAGCTTTTTTTAAATTACACAGCAGGGCAGGGTGTAGTCTCCGGGACGCTGCTGCGATGACGGTTTGTGTGTGTGTGTGTGTGTGTGTGTGTGTGTGTGTGTGTGTGTGTGTGTGTGTGTGTGTGTGTGTGTGTGTGTGTGTGTGTGTGTGTGTGTGTGTGTGTTTGTTTGCTCCGCAAGGAACGTGACTAATTTGTCTCGAGCTAAACTGAAGCTGTTTCACCACGCATGAAGTGTAACCTGAAACATGAGCCTGACTCAAGGGAGTGCAGACAAATTTCATGGTAGCTGCTGAGAGTCCGATGTCAAATTGCTTCCAGGTAGACCCTGTTATTAGTCGCAGCACTGTACATAACTACAGACTCAAGGCAGGGTGTTAAGAGCTGATGTCTGAACGTGGAGGTAAGGTCTAGTTATGCTCTCTGTGCAAGCCTTTAGAACCGACATGGAGAGGTGCCAAAAGACAAGAAAGATCTGTATCTTTATGAAAAACACTAAAAACTAGGTTGGATGTTTCTCCCACATTCACTAAAACACACAAAGAGAAACTTCTCAGAGTAAATGATTCAAAAATGACACACACACAGCTCCCACAGCTAAAATATCACATGAGCCAGTCGAGGAAGCAAACATGTCCGTGCAGGTGCAGGCCCCAGGATGTCTTATGTGCACAGTTTGAAATGACCTAGTTAGTTCCAAACAAAAGTCAAAGGTCAAGCTTCACATAAATAAAGTGTCTCTAGCTCCAGCTGAAGACAGAGACAACTGAGAGCGTCATATTTTTATCTCTCCAGGTACCACAGCTCTTATCAGCGTCCCTGTCATTGGGATTTATTGGCTGCTTCCTGCTTCAGTTACACTTTGCATTACAAAAACACAACAAACAGCTGACTTTAACAAGATGTTCAATCTCAGCTGAGGGAATAGAGGGAAGTTGGGATTTGCCTGCACAGCTTCAGGTAAATGAGACAGGGGGGGAGAGATAAGGGGTTGTTATTGAGGGCATCTGCCTCTCTATCATGCTGTTGGAGGTTAATTGCTGAGAGTTCACCTGAGTGGCAGTGTGGCAGACCGTCACACAGAACACAGCATGGCGAGCTGCTTAGAGGAGAGGCTGCGGTCTACAATGCCGGTGGACACAGCTGCATTCTGCTCAACTGACGGTGACAAACTGTGGCAGCTCCTTCTTTGATATCCTGCCAGGGGTTTGTGATCCAATGGGAGCGTACCTTTTAAGTATACAGACCTCTACTGTGCAGCTTTCACGGCATTCTGGGATTAACTAGAGGCTGAATGTTTGTAGGAAAACATGTTTGACTGCAAACATTAAAAAAAAAAAGTCAAATGCAAAAATAAAAAAGGAAAACTGATGCTTATTTTTCATATAGTTTTTGCTTTTATTTAGATAACATAGCCGTAGAATTGCAGGAAATGTGGGTAGACAAAGTGGAAGATGTTAGCAGCAAACTGCGTCAAGTTTGGGAGTTGAACCTGCGACATCTTGTCTGTACACGGGACGCCCGCTCTACCAACTGAGCTCAACCAGCGGGGTTAAAAACCTTCTTTACTGTATGACGCTGTGCAACCATTTCATGTTAGAATAAAGGTTTTTTTAACTCTTTATTTTGATGTACAGGATTCAACTTTGAACGCTGCACACAGTGAGGCAGCAGGATGAGGTCACTCAATGTTGTGACAGACACGACAGCAGTTATCAGGGTGGATTCTGGGAATGTTTCATTAAAGGGGAAAGTCCATTTGCCAAGAGGTTGCAGAACTGTGCAGACTCTTCACTTTCACATTCAGGAAACAACGTACGCCTTTATAAAACTGAATTCAACACTAATTAGTTAGAGGAAGAGAAATGAAAACTGAATTAGTTTGAAATGTGAAAAAGGTCACTGAGGCTTTTAAATCCTCACGGTAAGAGACTAGGGTTGCACAATATTGGAAAAAACTAAATTCTGATATCTTCTAGATTTGGAATTGCAATCTGCAGAACTGAGCATAAAAAGGCTGAGCGTGCGCTTACATTGTAAAATATTGAAATGAAGGACAGCAAGTTGACATATATTATAGTGTGCATATAAACTATGAATCAGTTTCTGTGCATATCTGTTGCAAATGTTTACATAACAGGCTTCCCCACAAAATGATTCCTCATGACTCTGAAGGCAGCTTCATGTGACAGCATCATAAAGCATGATTACACACTTGTCTCCTTCCAACAGGTACAATGTTCACACTAATGTTCCGAGCTAAATTAAAACACATTCCTCTTTTTCTATGGAGACTATTTCAGACATTTGCGATGTGTTTACTGCAAACGCTGATATTGTGATAACAATGACATTGCAATTTATTGTGCAGACCAATAGGAAGGGGAATCAAAGGTTAACTTACACTATGATACAATATGAGATACATGGCCTAAACCTTAGGTCCTAAGGTAACCTAAGTATCACACATTTTAACCATTTTTATTCAAAATATTCAGATTTGACTCCAGTGATTCAGTAAAGTTGAGTCAGATTCCAGATCAATATTTTTTCTTGCTACATTGTCAACAACAGACAACAAAAGATCTCAGATAGCTAACTCCACAATGATAGGCACACATTGACCTCCCCACCCCGCCCTAAACTCATCCCAAGTTAAAGAAAGCACAGCACTCCTTGTTGCCAAATGCATGAAATTATCATGTTTACATGCTCGGTAGCTGAGCTCTTCTCTGGAAACCCACACACTCTGCTGCTACCTGGGGAACGTCTTACTGACTGAAGAGCAATGAAGCAGCACTGTGGGCTGGAAACTCTCTGACGTCATGTGCTTTTTCCTGTGCATTTCCTGAGAGAAGGATGCAGAGGAAGGAAATTGCGTTGAGTCGTGCGGCTCTGAATCACAGCACACAATGACACGAGAGCTTTAACAGTAAGTCCGATAAAGCGCTCTTAAAAAACTTCACTTTTTTTGTTTACAGATGAAGTGACCCAGCGGGAGGAGAAGAAGAAGAAAGTGGCAGGGGAGTTTGTTTGGCTGCCAGTGACAGACCGGAAGTGGTTTTTGTTTTTCAACTTGGGCCAGCACATGCAGACCGGCCTGCCATTGTCTGCCAGGGAACCTTTCGACCCCTCCGCTTCCCTCCATTCCACTTCTCTTCCTCTGCGGACGACAACACCCCGCGTCAGGCTGTCTGACAGTGTCGGAACATCCCTGCACTTCAACAGAACATGGTCGCTGGGGCAACATCATCAGCACTGAAAAAAAATGCTCATATTTCAGAGCAAAATGTTCCAGATGAGTCATCCAAGAGAGAACTTGACCATTGAAAAGACGTCAAAAACTGATTCAAAAGAGGACTATGTGAAGATATCTATAATAAAATCATAATTCCTCACATATTCATATCGATTTTCAAGTCGCAGCCCATATCTTTGGTTAAAATATCTGTAATACAGAGCAGTGCATCACAGTCACAAACATAAATAAAGTAGTCTAATAATGATTCCATCTCACGCCTGCAGACATGAAAGTCCCCCACTCACCACCTTCACCCACCAGATACTTTCACTCCATCTTTCCCCGTCAGGTAATCGATCGATCACATCAGCACCCGGGGGTCTCTCTGCCTCAGACTCAGAGCTGCACACATGCAGTCTAAATTCTTCTTCTGAGGGAAATGTTTTTGAAACTGCTCTCTGCTCAAACAAAGCCTCTGAACTGCTCAGATTCAGATTCTTTATTGTCCCACAAGGGGAAATCTGGTTGCAACAGACAAGAAACACAAGGACAACATCACCATAAAACATTAACCAAAACGAATTGGAAAATCAGACAACACAGCAAAAATATAAAACCAAATAAAAACAGCGCAATAAAATCAGTCAAGACCTCGTACCAGAATGGAAATTCAAGTTATTAAAGTGCAAAGTGGAGATGTGCAATTCAAGTGCAAAAAGAGCAACAAATAGCTAATTGTTGTTTAACATATTAATTGCAGAAACGCTCTCTTTAATGTCACACAGCCAATTTATAATCTTTGTAAGAACAGTATAAGTCTTTGCATGGACAGGATTTCTCTAAATGCATAATGCCACTGCAGTCATCATTTCCCTTCCCATTGCATCTCTAAACTGAACAAGTTATCAAAATCATATCACAGAACTGTGTTTTGTGACATGGTGAAATTGTAACCCTGTTTGCGAGATCAGACCGAACTGATTTAATTCAGTTTTTAACCAAATCTCACCGTTGAAATCACAGTCAGTGATCTCTGTGATATTTAAAATATCTACTCTCTGACAGGTTGCCTAATAACTGTGCAGCAACAGTCGTGAAATCAGCGGTGAGACTCTCGTGTGCCCGTGGCAATTCAAAGTCCGACAACAATGTGTCACCTGCATCCAGCAGACATGTGACGCAACGCAGCAACCCCAAGCCATATGGTCTGGTCGTAGACTTGCACATTAAATGTAATGACACCACGTGCAGTCGAGAAAAAGAGTGAGTCAAACAAAGTAGAGGGAACGCACAAAAACAATGAGTTGGCTGCAAGCTTCAATTGGAAAAAAAGTTTTTTTGGCTGACAGCTTCAATCACGCTGTGAACACGGCTGACTGATGGCTGCACAGGAAACGTGCAAAAAGAGCTCTTTCAACTTCAAACACAGTCAGCCGTCAGTCTCTGTGATGGAGCAGAGAGGGGGCGGGGGGGGGGGCGGGGGGTGGAGGCAGGGGTGCCGGCACCTTTTGGTTCTTTAAAGTTCAGGTTTGCTGTCGCGGGGGGGCTACACGTCACCACTTCCTGACAGTAACAACAAGTCGTGGTGTAAATGAAAGCCATCGAAACTTTATCTGTAAGTGAAGCTGGAGAGTCTCCGTGTGATCGTCTCACCCTCAACATCAGCTTCTCCATCTGATAAGATGTCTGACATTTTTCACCTGACCTACTTTTTTGTTCTGGTGACCTCAATTTAAAAAAAGCATCAACACTTCAGTAAAGTTAAACTACACTGAATACTGAAAACAACTTTAAACTAACATTTATTTATTTTAACCTTTGAAAGATAACTATGTTTGCACTTTAAACAGGCTGCAATATGCTTACTCTGTGCAATAACTATTATTCCTGTACTTTTTCTATATGTTGTGTGCTGCTGTATGTTGCCTAACCTGCTGTTTTAAACTATATATATATATATATATATATATATATATATATATTTTTTTTTAATCTCATATGTCTTATTTTAAATGTTCCGATTCATCAACAAAAAAAAGCCTTGAAGGTCCTGTGAGGAGTTTTTAATCTGGGTATGAATCTGACTACAACAGACTACAGTGGGGCGCAGGATGCCCTAGCGGTTATGTTGCGTGCCCCATGTACAGAGGTTTTAGTCTTCATCGCAGCAGTCGTGGGTTTGACTCCGACCTCGACCCTTTGCTGCATGTCATCCCCCGCTCTCTCCTCCCAACATTTCATGTCTCTCTTCAACTGTCCTATTCAACAAAGGCAAAAACGCCCCCCCAAAAAAACTTTAAAACAAACACTGTGAATATACACACATATATATATATATATATATATTATTTAATTTAAATGATCCATATACACACACTTATTTATGTAAATACTGTAATTGACATGTTAATTGATTCATCTGTCACATAACTGCATTTTACTTCTCATGTAACTTCAGCATCTTTTGCACTATTCACCACTGCACTGGTTCATATTTAGTCATGTAAATATTAGTCTTTTCTTGTGTTTATTGTTGATATTTAATGTTGTACCTGTACATAAGAGAGCACAGTTCACTGAAGTTAAATTCCTTGTGTGTGTCAGCATACCTGGACAATAAATCTGATTCTGATCTACCTGATGCTTATCAGCTCTGATATCAAAATGGTTTCAGGAGAAACTATGTAATCAAATAACCACTAAAATAATCTGAGCATGTCATTTTAATAAACTAATCAGCCGTTGCAGTAGAATGTGAGGTTCAACAGACGTGGGGGGAGTGGTGCCATTTCAGCGCTGGCTGGTCCTCAACAAGTCCAGACCCCTGCTCACTTCCTCTTGAGTAACTCTTAATTGCAGAGGACACAGGAAAACAAAGAGACAACAGCAGACGTCCTGACGTGACGCTGACAACTCTCGTCAATCTCGTCATAACCATGATGTCTTTTTATTTTCTGGCTGAGGAGCGTTAAGCGGTCGGGTTTGGAGAAAGGAAGAGCCAGTTGGAAAAGGGAGGGACAGAAACTGGTTGGTGGGGAGTCCACTAACACAGACCCCCCCCCCCCCCCCCCCCGCACAATGATTCAACATCCTTCTAACTTCTCACTTCCTTTTTGGCCCAGCACTCCTCAGAAAAAGGGCTCAGGGAGAAATGTGGCTCAAATTAGAGTTTCCGCTCGCTGGGGAGGCTGAGAAACAGGAAAACAGAGGGTGGGGAAAGAGAGGAAAAAAAAAAAGAGGGAGAGGAGGCTAGCTCTCGGTTTACACAACGTTTGTTAGCTCGTGTAGACACAGACACAGTACTTGTGTGAAGATAGGCCGGGGACAGGAGATACCACTCAACAGTTACAAGGTGAGATTACAGCGCCGGGGCCTTTTTGAAAAAGTGTGTCAGCGTGGCTGTAAAGTAACCACGGCCCCCTCGGAGCTGTCGAGGTTATGACATTCCTCTGATAACCGAGCGAGGTGCGGGAGATGGGCGCCCGGGTCCCATCAATCAGCAGAGAGAGACACCCCCCCCCACTTTACCCCGCACAATGACCACAGTGTTCTACATGAGCACCCCACGTCCCTTCAACTGTAGCCCCATGAGTGGTGGAAGGGTGGAGGACCCCTCCCAGAAAGCTCGGCCTCGAGGGTAGCATAAAAGAAAACAGACTGTGGCTACGTCTTCAGATACTCCTTAAAAAAAGAGGGCAGAGAGGGGACTAATCAAGCATGATAATCCGTCAAGTTGCAGCCCACTCACTAGTGCAAACTCTTGTTAAAAAAAGAACAGTTGGATTACTGTGTGAGTGTGTGTGTATATCTGTGTGAGTGTGTGTTTTGAAAGAAAGAGAGAGAGAAGGATTGTTGAGGCAATTACAGGCTTCAGCTCAGCAGAAGGCTTTTTCAAAAGCATATCCACCCCAGTCTCTGCAGCCGCTCACACAGACACAGCCTCAAAACACACTCCCTCTCCACTTCTCTGTGTGCCAGCTCAACATGTCAGCACAAATATACAGTTTCCTATTGCTCTAATTATGACACATGCGTTTGGCAACCCTGCCGCTGGAAGTGCCTCGTAACCAAAGTGAAAAATCAGACAAGAGAAATCAGGAGAAAAAAACTGACAAGCAACCACTCCTGCATAGTCAGAGAGAGAGAGAGGGAGAGAATTAGAGAGAGAGAGAACAAAACTTCTTTCCACCTCTTGAAAAACATCAAAACAAGTCAGAAAAACTTCTAACAAACGGCCAGATAAAAAGTGGAGTAACTCACGAAAGAAATGTTTGAAAAGGTTAGCCATGTCCATTTTGGGCTCTCCCTCCTCTCTTGTCTCTCTCTCCCGGCCCCCTCGCTCTCTTCCCACTGCAGCTGTGGAGTTATTCCATGTGAACACCCAGAAGAGCCGGGGGCAGGATAGCAGAGCAGGGCGGCCCACTCTGTGACCATGTGGTTCAGGGCTTAGCCAATGAGAGAGCGGGATGGAGATAGAGGAGGGAGAGACTGGCCTCCAGTGCAGCGCTGGAAGGCAGAGTACAGAGGCCTCATGGAAAGGGGAGGAGGGGGGGTGGGAGGGGGAGGGGGAGGGGGGAGTGAAGTTCAGACTCAGAGAAAGAAAAAAGAGATGACAGAAAAAAGATAAAAGTAAAGGAGCTTTTTTTTTTTCTACATTTAGCGGCAGATTTGTATTCTTAAGAGGGTAGGTAGTTCAAATGAAACCCCTCTGCAGGGATCTGTGGAGACGCTGTAACGGCCGAGTGAGTCACTGAGTGCTCGCATGTCACATGACCGCCGCTGTTTGTAGAGACACACTCGTAACTTTTGCAACAAACCCGAGGAGAAATGAATCGTCCGACAGTCATCTGCAGAGAGATCATACCCTCACACATTCCTCCAAACGATGACACCACACACACACACACACCACACACACACACCACACACACACACCACACACACACACACACACCCAGATCACTGAAAGGACAAATGAAGGTGATGCATTAACAAGCTAGCTCTGCTTGTAGCTGTGTTTTAACAGGGCTTGTTTCTTTTCACCTTAACTCATGTCTTACATGAGAGTCTGTGTTTTATTAGGTTTGTGAGACCTGAGCCTGAGTGTGTCAGGGTGTGTGTGTGTACTGCTGTGTGTCACTCCTGCAGCTGTTCACCTGAGGTTATTTGATCAGTGGAGGTAGTGACAGGTGGGAAGTTGTTGGAAGGTTTGTGGATACGATGCATGACAACACAAACCTCACACACACTCACAGACACACACACACACACACACACACACACACAATGCATAACCAGACAGTTAAACGACATATGTACTGACTCAGGTTCAGCAACAACAGAGAGGAAAAGTCTTGTAAATTAAAGTCAGTGTTATTAGAGAAGTGAATTTAAGCAAACGAGAAAGTTTGTGTTTCATATTTCATCAGAGCATTTCAGCTCAAAGTGCTGCCCTGGTGTCACAACACACCACAACAAACAGACTTGTACAGAGAACGCTGCACAGCTAACAGGAAGCCGCTGTCACGTGTCCGACAGATAAGTCTTTTGCAAACACTGCACTGTGTGATAAAGTTAGAAATTAATGACACGCTTCTGGTTGGAAGCACCCAAGAAGAATGACTCTCTCTCTACTTTTATTCCTCTGTGCACAGGAAGAGGCAGGCATGGTGGGGAACAGGTCAACAATCTCTGTGATATGCAATCAACCACCACATCACAGATGAGCGAGGAGGAGATATGCCAAAATGTGTTGGCGGTCTCAAGCGTGGTTTGAAGCTGTGTTTTGGTCGAAAGAGGTCTAAAAACAGAAGGTGCTGGTTTGGGCTTTGTAGTTTAGCCTCAAGAAAATGAGATGAAAAAAAATGAGCTGAACAGCAGCACACTGAAGAGTTATGCAGTCAGAACAACCCAAAGCCTTCATACAACAACGTCATTAGCACACAGCCCTGTTTGGTGTGCCTTTAAGTCTCTGTAACAAACGCTGTTGTACAACACAAACCTTCAACCTAATCTAATGAGATCTGTGCCAAACAAACATGGCCGAAGCACACCAACAAACGTGGTTTATCCCATAATGCTCTTAGCCGGGGGCAACGATGCCCTGCAGAGCAGAACAACCCAAGAGATTAGAGTGGAAAGAAAAAAAAAGCATCAGAAACTTTAAAATGATCATGAAGTGAAATCAAAGGCTAAATGAATGGCCTTTGTTCCAGAGCGAATGCCAGTGGTCAAAGTGTATATCCCAAATGATCATGAGCGTCTGTCATCAGGGAGAAGTAAGAGAAAGACAAATGGAAAGCTTGGCTTACAAACACAGTTACTTTTTGGCTTGCTCGTGGTAAGAACAAGGTCCTTGGCAAACAGCAGTGCCCAGAAATATAAGTATTGTGTTGACAGAGCAGACAACACCTGTGCAATTCTGGTCCTCACAGGACCGGGGAAGGAGGACACACACTGCAGCGCTCGCTCACATATAAACACAGAGTACAGACATTTAGATCTGTTTACATAACACAGACTGGCTAGATTGCTTTTTTTCCCCCCTCCACAGTTATGAAATACTGAATTTGTTAGCATCAGGACTCGACCTCCGAGGAACAGCTAAAGTAAATCAAGTATAGTATTTACTGCCTCACCTCTGTGCAAGATTTGTAGACGAAATGGAAAACTTTACTTGACACTGTTCACCACAGACTCTCTGATCTAGATGCTGCAGTTTCAGTTTAAGTATGTAGTGAGAAGCAAGAAGGTCTCATGTTTCAACCAATCAGGTATCAGCCTGAGACCTTCTTCCTGTGCAGGCTGTTACCTTAGAAAAATGTGGTCAAAGACATGTGCTCTGATGCTACTCTGTTTCAGCTGAGTATAAAACAACAAGCAAGTCAGAGTGACAGAAGATCAATGTTTACAGTGCCAACACCTCTGCATGTTAAAGTCTTAATCTGTGATGTTTCACACTTTAATGTAGAAATCAAGTCTATCCTCTGAAAATAACTCTGTGAGTCATGACTGTCTACAATGGGTGTAACACCCGAGTCCCACTGTCTGTGATGTTTTCAGAGTCCTATCTTCACTTTGTTTACATCGCCGGGACGGCCGGCTGACTCCTCCCCTCGTGTATAAAAGTTGTTTAATTGAGGGACTAGAGAAAAGAAGAATAACATACTGTACTCACTGCTTAACTGTGTTTCTAGATCACGCTCATTTCAGGTAAATTTACATGCAGTGTGAAGATACCAGCATAATAAAGATCGCTAGCATTAGCATGCTAACACAACAATGCAGCGCCAGTTGTTTTGGTTTCATGCTGGTGCTCAAGGGCGACATCTGCTGGATCAAAACATCACATATAAAGCCTTTAAACACAGTCTCGTCATCTCCTCCAATTCATTCAAACGAGTAATATTCAATCTTGTTTTTTTACCTAGTGTGTCTTTGAGATTCTTGACGATAGACGCTTTCCTGGCGCTGTTTTTCCGCTCCACGTAGTTGGACGGCACGAAGCCCGTTTTGTTGGTGGCATTTCGAACCCTCCACCAGGACTTGGAGTCGTCGAGGAGCCAGAGGCGCTCGTTCTTCTTGATGTCCAGCTCCTGGTCCTGCTGAGCCATGTAGTCGAACTTGGCGATGACAATCACCTCTTCCGTCATCTTGCACCAGGTTCACTGAGACGGCAGAGAAAAGGACGTCAGACTGGACTGGAAAGATCGAGTTCACACAACATGTCAACAAATCAATGAGCATGAACTACTGCCTACAAATCATTCATTAAGAAAAAAATAAAGAACAGCAAATATTTGTTTTTACAATTTCTCAATTTCCTGATCTGATGATTGAATCTGTGACTTAAATTTGTTATTGATTAAACAGAACCTTCTCAATTAAATGTACTGTAACAGATGTGTGTAGGACACAAAAACAAAATTTGTTATTTTGGCCAGTAAAAAAATATGTTTGGCCAGTGAATTTTTTTATCTACCTGCCACCTTGGCGGTGAGTCAAAAAGTGAATTTCGGACCCTGACTGTCACTGTGTGTTAATCACAGAAACTGTTTGCAGCAGTGATAAAGATAGTCTCAGCTTCCACCCACGACTAAGATGAGGACAACACGATGACACACATTTCTGCTGCAGTAAGAAACTCAGGGTTTCCCCTTGTGAGCAATGCTGACATTACAAACACTTATGCAATAAGAATGAGTCAATCCAAACAAATATTTGTATAAACTGTAGCTGCATTAAAGCAAATTACACAAAGCTGGTCCCGTCTATTAATGCATGGAAGTTAACAGTGGAAGATATTTAAGAAATGGAAAGAATTGTGTATAGGCTAAGAAAGAGAGAAGATGAATTCATGTGTTACTGGAGTAAATGGATAAAGGAAACAGATAAAGTGGAATAATAACAGGTATGTAAATTAAATTATATCAAATTAGGAGAGTACTGAAGGAACAACCCCCCCTGCACCATTCTATTTATGGTTTTATTTTATATTTATTTTTCTTCTTATTATTATTTTCCTTTCTAAATCTTAATTGAATTATATTTTTTCTCTTCATACCTTTTCTTTGGATTTTTATTTTATTTCATGTTGTATGTATTCTTGTATGTTTAAAAAATTCATAGATAAAAATGTGCCAGGATGAACAAAATATGTGATGAAATATGACAACTTGTAATGTAGTAAAACAGCCTGCAATAAAGTATTAAAAAAAATAATAATAATAATAAGCCAATCTGATTTTACTGCAACAGTTAAATATCTTTCTTATATATCTTATAATTTCTTATATGTGGCCTCTCTATCCACCAACATGACAGTCTCTACTCTCCATTTACCGACCCCTGCATCTGCATTTCAATTTCCAACTCTGGCTGTCTGCTGCAGACACGATGATGAGGTGGTAAATTTAGATCTGTGTTTGAGAATAAATAGCTGTACCTGCACTGCATCAAAGCTGAGAACTTCAAGAGGCTCTGGGACGTCTCTGTGGACCTGGGAGAAGAACAGAGGCAACGCAAGAAGAGAATTACAGATCGACTCTTCCAAAGATTTCTTAATATTTTATCAGAAACTTTGTATGTGTATTTCATTTTCAAAAGAGCTGAAAGATGCTGACAGTGTGGTACAGCACTGACGGGATATACACGCCTTGATATGGCATGTGTTGAGCTAACCAATGCAACTTAAGCTGGGCAAGAATTCTGAATAAATGCCAGCTACCATTTCCAAAGTTTAGTCTAGTTAGACGTAATTCCCCCTGTAACCAATTGTACTCTTAAAATAACAGACATAGATGGCTATTCTTCACTGTTTGCAACACTCACAGCTGCCAGACAGAATAAAGCCCAACCTCGTTAAGTCTCCACATTCTTGAGAAATGTTCAGAGGGGATGATTTCCTCTCGGTAGCAGTCGAGTGATTGTCTATTGTATTAGATATCAAACCCAAATCAGGAAGATGGTGAAGGTTAGTGAGACGGGAAAAAGTAAAAGAGGAGGTGCATTAACCCTAAATTGTGTATTCTTAATATCTATCCTGATGATTTTGTACTTTCAAATAATGTCAAATATCTACTCAATGCATGTTTCCTGGAGGCCAAACGATACATTGCTCGCTCATGGAAGAAACAAACAACCTGTGGAGTCTCTCAGTGGTTGAAAGGAACAACTCTCTCTCTTGCTCGAAAGGAAAAGGCTATTTCTCAAAAAACAAACTTGACAAGCTTTGGAAAGTGTGGACTATTTTTTACAACTTCCTGGAGGGTAATGACTGATGAACAGATCTGTCAGTAGGGCTGCTATGTTTTTATTTTTTATTATATATTATTTTCCTTTACTTTCTCTTTTTTAGTTTTCATATTGTGTGTATTGTTTTGGTATACACCGTTTATGCTTTACTATAAAAGACAATGAAGAGATGGTTAAAGTGCGTTAGCAGTGCAGCAACGTCTCTCTCTCTCTCTCTCTCTCTCTCTCTCTCTCTCTCTCTCTCTCTCTCTCTCTCTCTCTCTCTCTCTCTCTCTCTCTCTCTCTCTCTCTCTCTCTCTCTCTCTCTCTCTCTCTCTCTCTCTCTCTCTCTCTCTCCCTCTCCCTCTCCCTCCCTCTCCCTCTCCCTCTCCCTCTCCCTCTCCCTCTCCCTCCCAATGATGTGGGATATTGCTTTAAATGTAGCGCAGGCCTATAAATATTCCTAAATGTGCTGCCTATGCAAATGCTGAGATTATGTGTCCTGCATTATAAGCGTGGTCCCATTGTCTGCAGTGTTTCTTATCACAAGTTCCTCCCAGACGTTTTTAAAAGTATGATTTTGTGAGTTCAGCGATCCACAAGCAAACAATGAGCACATTCACAACAACTGGTCTTATGACTCTTTGAGCACTCGGCACAGCAAGACTACGCCGAGGTTAATACCACAGGAGGAGTGAGGCAGTACTTAGCTGCTCTGATGTCATGGGAGTGGATGGAGTTTCACCTCCCCCCCCTCCAGGACTTGTCTTCAGGGACCAGACAGTGACCTCATTGATCGAGGGCTCTTGGTTTTTTATTTGAAGGATAGAGTCTAAGTTTCAGCTGCAGCTGGCCTTGAGATAGACCCCAAACCTGATCTTAGGCAAACATAGGGAGCCGAGCTAACTTTGAGCATGATTAGCCAAGAGGAGTAAAATAAACATCAAATAAGCATCAGCTAAGACCTGAGACGAAAAGATGTTAAAAACATAATCATAGTGCTGTGCATTATTTACACCTCCTCTTTAGTTTAAGGTTAACCATGATTAGAGCTGAACACTAAAGCTGAACTTTATTCTATAAAAAATGTCTACAGTTTAAAGGGGGCACCTGTTGTCTGTGTGTGTGTGTGTGTGTGTTAAGGGGGGATTTTCCCCTTGGTCGGGGTGTTGTTGACTTTGTTTACCATGAACACTAGGGTGTATTCTGTGGTTTTATCTCATGGCATGTTATTGCCTGCTTCTTTTCCATGTCTACTTTAATTAATGAACACTGGCAGACATGTTAGGGAGCGGCAGACAAAAACAAAGAGCTGATTTACTCTCCTCGAGTGCTGCCTCTTTCACCAAGACAAAGGCAACAATCTCTCCACTCCCTGGAGCTGGGCTGGATAACAATCTGCCAAAGAGGCTGACGAGTGTGTTGTATATATATGTGCTTCTTCTCCACTTACAACATCCCTCCTTTACTATCTTTCTTCCCACTCTCCAGTGAAAAACACAGAATAGAATCCTTAATGTAGGACTATCCTTTTTTAGAGCATGCTCCATTTTCAGAGAGCACACTGCATCCCAGTCGGACCACCACCCCCCACCACGTCTAGGCTGGCTGAGCACTAAGTGCACATTAACACCGACCGTGACTTACGATGGTGCAGATGTGAGGGAGGATCACTACAAAGTTTGGGCGACAGATGCTCGGAGCTAATCGCGCCACAGCTCCAGACTGAGCCGAGGCCACGAGCACTAAAACGCGAGGTCAGACGGGTCAAACTGCTCAAATGATGGTGCATCCACAGTGGAGCTCCGTTTACTCTGCTGCCTGACAGAAGTACAGGTTCCCAATCCATCACTGACCCCACCCACAGTGCACAATAAAGAAAAGCACGGGTCAGCAAGTCTGATCAAGGTTTCATAGCACCTGTTTTCTCAAATGTAGTCAAAACGAGGGATGCACAATATATGTCGGTTCAGATAACAAATCAGTTAAAAATAAACTAATTATTGCGATAATTAAATTCAAACCATTAAAATCACCCGCTCATAAATGGTGCTCATTTAGTTATTAACAAGCACATTGAAGTCATACATTTGACTTAGTTTTTCTGTGTTGACATTGGTGAGGTCAACCAGAATATTACCGTAAATATCTTTGCTGACTACATGTTGAACCTTTCTGACCTCCAGATGTGCATAAACTAAATCTTAATAACTTATTTTTCAAATACAATCATGTCAAAATATGTTGGAAATCTTAACGGTATCAACCAACGGGAGCAGGGCATTGTTGGTTATCAGCTCAATTAAATTTATATCGAGCATCCCTGATCGACGCTTTATAAAAATAGAATAAAAAATGTTTGTATTTTCAGCAGTTTCATGTGTTTACTTTTGAAGCTAACATGCTTGTGTCAGATTTTAGACCCTTCTTTGAGTTAAAGAAGCAACAAGGCGTTGGGCTGTGTTCCTGTCACAAGGTCAGCTTGATTAATTACAAACACATCCGCAATGGTGTCTCCATTTTCAACATTTATACAAGATAAGATTTAATTGAGATAAAGCTCAAAGTGTTCAGAAAATGATTCATGAAAATTCATGAAAATCAGAGAAAGATGGTCACAGATGTGATGATGTAATGATTCACTGCTCCCCATCATATGACCTCTGTAATGAGTAACTGCTTCTATAGAAGAAGGAAAGTTCTGAAAATAACTTGGGTACCAGACATTAAGGGGAAAAAAGATCTGTGTGCACGAGCTCAGTGGTTAGGTAGAAGGACGTGTGGTGGTCTGTTGGCTGCTGGTTACTGTCAGGGTTTCATAGCTTACCACGGCTACTGTTACTAGTTCTGTTACTCCATTGACATATAACAACAGGACTGCAAAAAACTTGTAATTTTAATTAAACAAACAATATTCCATTTGCAGTAATATGATCTTAAAGGCAGCTTACTTTGATATAATTGCCATAACAAAGCTAATTGGTGGCCCACCTACCTACTGATTACTATGGCAAGGAAACACTGAATTTGGCAACTTATCAGCAGTATCTTTGAGTAGGACTTTGACTGACTATGATTTCCATTATCCCTGAATCTTTGACCTTGATTGACAAATAATTTTAACTGCAAAATGTTGTAAAAGTATGACTGACACCCGTTACAATTTCATTCCCTCTAAAGGAAGAGTGTGCGTCATTTTACACATAAATACAGAAGAAATCAAGTATCTCCTGTGTAAATATATCTCTGAGTCATGGCTGTCTACAATGAGTGAGAAGCCCGAGTCGTACCAGCTACAATGTTCAATAAAAGTCAGAATGGATAAGAAAAGCCATGCTCTCAATGCTTTCTCTCTCTCTTTTAAAAGAACCCTTTACTTTTCCCATGAGGGGAAATTACTCTGGTTATTGAGGCATGCTTCACACACACATAGGCTGAAATACACACATGCACAAACAGGGTGCTATAGACGTTGTCCGCACCAGGACTTGAACTCTCCGGTTCCCAACCCAAGTCCCCACAGACTGAGCTCCTGCTGTCCCAGGAGTTCTGTTTTCTTTATATCATAAAATCCTCGTTTGAGTCCGAGTTGAGTTTCCAGAAAATGAAAACAAAAAAAGTCACTGGTAACATTTTAAGCCTCAAATCTATTTGCACTGCAGTGGTCATTTCATGTCAGACTATAACGTGTAGAAGTCAAAGTGAGCCTACTTGAGTCATGCATAGTTGCATGCATACTGTGCTGTTAACTGAGCAGTGAGTACCAAGCTGATAACGCAGATCCACTTATCTGCTGCAGTTGTGGGCCAGTGTTCCTATCAGTACTCCACTTGTGTTTTCAAGAGTGCTAACATTGTCACACAATCAGCAAAAGACCCCCAACCCAAATCTGGCACTGTTATCTTCCAATACTTAGGGGAATGATTTTTATGACTTAGATTTTCAGAGCACGGTTATTTTAATTTAGAGAGGCTCAAAGCAGCACTGTAAACCACAAACCACAACAACTTCATATCATTGTGTTATAGAGACTCAGAGAGCATCTCTGCAAGTTACTATGAAACAAGTGACACAAATTAACCACTTCCTGTAAATCAACAACTGCTGCAGCAGCTGCTGCCACAACCCAACTCATGACCGAGCAGGGAGATGAAGTGAAAGAGCACACCCAGTGGTATATTTGATAATGCATGATATCAGGAAACAATAGCAGATAGTAGATAACAATAGATAACAATAGATAACAATAGTCTTCTGCATGGATTCCAGGGAAACACTGACTTCATATACTGGACTGATAAAGAAAGTTCTTTGTAAAAAAAAGTCAGGACAACTGGATACTGTACACAAGCCTGAAAGAACAATTATGGATCCTTGCCTCACAGGGGTGGGGGGTAAATGGTGTCCCACTGCTCAACAGGATTGCTGAGGCACTGAGACAGCAACAGCATGAGCTCACAGAGGCAGACAGAGTAACCTAATCCCTGTGACAGCCTGCTAAAATCACAGCCTCTGCTGCCTTCTGGAATGTGCTCTGTATGCTCACTGCTCACTCAGCCCCTCTGGCACTGCTGCACTTCCTCCAACTTAACACCAAAACTCACATTTTGGCAAACGGGGGAGCCGGTCTGCCTCACAGGAAACTGACGGTTGCAGGACTGACGGAAACATGCAAGTGTGTGTCGTTTTTTTGTTTTTTTTCCTCTTCCGAACATCCGAACCACAGCAGCTGAAGCCCGTGAGACTGCATCTTCCATCCCAGCTGTCCTGGATTCTCTCAAAACAAAACAGCAGCACAGCAGCAAAGGGTCATGGGAGACTTGGCGGGGCCAGCTGTGAGACAGGAAGTGTGGACACAAGGGGTGACCGGATGATGGGAAAGTGATGCAATCTGACAGAGTGCAGGCTTGACCTCTTGATTGAATGCAGATAACCTATCTATGCTCTGCAATGATGCAAGTAATGGACCTCAATTAAGAGAAGAGAGAGAGAGATTCAGGAGCAACTTTAACCAAAACGTCCTGTAAAAATGATGCTCCCCAGTTGGAAACGGCATCATGAAGGGGTAGAGGGGCCACTGGTGTTTGGGGGGGCTCGGCATAAAGGCTCATGAGTGTGTGAAAGCAGTTGGTTATTCACCCCTCGGGATCACCCTCAGCAGTTGGGAATGGCCTAAAATAGACCAGGGCTCATGTCCTTTGAGAACTGCCAGAGATTTACTCTCATAGCAACGACCAACACCAAAAGTTTAAAGCTTTCTTTTAAAAGGCCAACTTAACATCAAAAGACCCACTCCACTCTGAGCTCCAAACTAAATCTGTGAAACGGTACACAAACGCCACAGTTTGAAATATGCTGCAGTGCATGAAAATGAAAACTCCCTTCGCAAAATCTACTTTAAGCTACTTACCTAAACTAATGAAATCTATGGTAGTGATTCTTGGCACCTGTTTAATCATCATCATAAGAATCATCATAATAAAAAATATCATCATTTCTTAATATACATTGATTGCTCAAAACAGTTTTCACTTCCTCTTTTTTACTTCCATTTTACGAACACTATTGACCATGATGGCATATTATGAAATGGAATATACCGCTCGACTTCTGATTCAGGCTGATTCCTGTCTAGCTCAGATTCAGAGAGTAACAGTCAACTGACGAGATTGTTTTTTTAGGGGGCGTAGATTAGTGCTGGGCGATATGGCCTAAATTTGATATCACAATATTTTTTTGCTTAATGTCGATATTCGATATGACTCGATATTTATCGTATTAAAGTTTATAAATGTAGCCTATAAAACTGAATCTCCGCTGTATTAAAAAAAAATATCACTGGCTCGACCTTTGTAATCACTGGCTCAGGAAGATTACTTCAGATTTGAAAAATAACAGTCACCAATTTACTCTTGAACCATTCTGATGCAAAAGTCAATTACAACTTTTATTAAATTAATTGAGCTCTAATTATAAAAATATTTTGTATTTTTCTTATATTTATGTGCTCATGTTTATTCACCATGCTGATAACTGTAAGAGTCTACTTAATGTGATATCAATATGAGGCTGTGATAGAGCTGGAATCTCTCCTTCTTTCTTCTCTGTGAGAAACTCTTCATCCTTACATCTTTACTTTAGGAGCTCTCTTAAGGGCTAACATGTTTGTGAATAACTTTTATCTTTAGCAGGATCTAGTCTCTAACTTTAACGTGTTCCAGCTCCTCCAGCTGTCTGTCACAGTGGATCAAACTTTTCTCTGCTCTCACTCTCAACTCTTCTGGTGATTTTTTTTCTTTGAATTCTGACAAAGTCATCCAATCTTTCTTGTCTGGTTCCTTATTCCATGGAGTGATGAGTACAGCTTAAAATGAAAAGGGAAGATACTAACATGAGTCAAAAGTGATTTCTTAACAGATACGGCTGCTTAAATATGAAGAAAAATGAATGTCAAAATAAAGTAAATCAGTGGTCTATATCGGCCCTGGAACGACAGATCAAAACATCCCTAAAATACAGCTTGTCACATGCCTTCAGTAAACCTACAATGATGCAGAAGAGGCTAAATTTAGAGATAAGATCCCTGCATTTGAGGAATTAAATTGAGCATAAGCCAGACTCGCATTATCTTATTACTGTCTTCCACTATCTGCACTAAATGCAACATAGTGGACGGCTGCTCTCTCATCCTCTTCTTTGTAAATCCTCACCAGAACATAAAACCTCTATGCAAGAACGGATCGATTTCCTCCAACCCCACCTAAATCAGAAAGCCTGCACATCTGCATCCACACCCATGCTGGTTGCTGGAGTTGCCAGTTGTTGTTCTGGGTGGCCAACAGGTCCAGCCTTTTCCACATCCAAGCACTCTGGGATCAAGGCAAGAGCAAAATGAACCTCCAAGTTACCTCACAAACTCCAAGAGCTCCTGGGGATTTCCCAATGACTAATCCAAGTTTACAAAAGCGGGACAACTGCTAACATGGAGTGCTACTGTACAATAAATCTGCTTGTGGTTTTGGTTGTGGGTGGTGTCATTCTATTGTAGCGTTAAGAGTCAGTGAAGAGACGATCTGAAGAAAATCTAAAATCAGGCTATGCCGTGTAATGGGGCAGTAAATGTCGCTGGAGCTGCAAAAAAAAGATTGTTGCAGTCAAATGGGGGATCATTTGTTAAACCGCGAGATAATAATCCCAGACAGCCTGTGTCAGGGAGATGAAATGGATACACTGGCTTCCTCTCAGTTTTTCGTACATCCTGGTAAATATGAGCCCCAGGGTGCTGTCACAATAGGACTAAACAAGCCACTTGGGACCTCTGGGAGGGCCACGTGTTGGAACTTGTGTTTGACTATCTCGAGAGCAGCAGGAGGCATTCCAGGTTGCAAGGTGATGCCACAAAAAGAATCTGCTCAAATCAAGGAGATGTGTGATAGAAGAGAAAAAGGGGAAAGAAGCCTACACGTTATAAACACTGTGAGGACTGTACTCGTATAAAGTGGGAGTTCTTTTAGAGCATTTTCTTGTGATATCATTAACTTACAGCCATCATCTTTATGATCAGATTTTGTTTTGTTTCAAACAAGACACTGATTGATGACACTGGTGTTACACCCCCACAAGTGAAACTTGGTGCCATCAGATTAAATTCAAAGATGCTGTAATCAGAAAAATAATCCTACCCATAGCTATTTAAAAACATTCTATATAGCAACGATTTTGACACCGGCAGCCTGTTCTGTAACGACAAACGGGGTAACATCTATGGCAGACTTTGAAGAGATTAACCCAGATTTATTTTTCTCTGACTCTGTTCACCTAAACTTATTTTAGAGTCTGGCTGAATATCTGACAGATCGGTCTTTGTTCAGTTTGCAGCTGGTCATTAAGTTGGATAAATTGTCTTAATAATCTCAGATTTTTGGTGAGGCTTCTTTCTGGCATGTCCAACATTTTTATCTGTTTGCAGTTTCATCAGCTCCTTGGTTAAATTACCAACATGCCGTCAAAAGAACACTAGCTTGAAGTTACTCTACTCTAGAAAAGTTATTTGCATGTTGTGACGAGAGCTTTAGTCTTGACTGACCTTTTTATTTGAGGTTTGTTGTCTGTTGAAGTAAGAAATGTCCTAATTTGAACGTTAATACAAAGTAGGTTTATTACTCACAATTATCCTGAAGATTCTAATTAATCAATAGATACAGTCGGCATCGCGTCATACTTGGGGGCGGCGCCTCCCGTGCAGGAAAAGAATCACAGAAAAAAACAAACTACAAAATAATTACTCGAGTACTCGCTTTAACAATGGGAAGAGTAATCCACATTTTTTGCATTTCTGCTCCCCTAGAGTGAAGTTTATACCTAGAGTGAAGTTTATATCCTGTGACTGGTGCATATAGACTGTCTGCACGAGACCGCTACGATCTCGGTGCACTGAATTAAACGGCTGCACAATGTTTTCTGCTCTTCAGTACATTCTTCTCCACTCTTTAGATCACATGTTGATTCTGTGAAAGCATTGATATAAAGGAAAATATTCTCATTATAGCGTCACATATCAGACTCTGTTCCTTCATCCACCACTTCTGCTTATCTCTTTTCACGTCATTTCTTGCCTCAGGTGATATGAGGAAATTATCAAGATATTTTCAGGAGTCCATGTGTGCAAACTACTTGTGTCCGTCTATTTCAAGATCCTTCTTTTTTTGCAAAACATTTATTCTCTGCTCTCAGCTGAATGACACAAATCAATGCATCTTTCTCTCTATTGTTCACATTGTTGAAGACATACATGGTTATGCTTGTTTACTGGTCTTTGTTTATTTTCATAGGAAGAAAACACCTAATTGCCACTCAATTGATCCTCACAGTGTGTGGACAAAGGCTCCTGATGTGAAGTGTTTTATATATGATGAAGGTCAAACTACTCTGAAAATGTGGTTCTATGGATGTTTAAATAAGATTACAGTCTTATAGCTATTTGAAGGTTTGGCTATTTTTTTTTTCTTCATATCAGTAACAGGTTTAAAGTCATCAGAGCTGCTTAGATGTTTCCACCATTACGTGAGAGTAAAATTGTTTAACTCCTTGATAGAAAACAACTGCGGCCCTCAGTCACAATTTCACACATCCTCTTTTTCGCACGTCAAAAACCCACAGAGAAACCCCCGAACCGTAATGACCTGATGGAGGAAAAACACCACTTTTACTTCACACTTCTTTTCTATATATTATGAGGAAGTCAAATCACTTAGTCTAGGTTAAAAAAAAGATATCAAATGTGTCAACCACATGCGGTCCAGACGGTCGGATTTACAGAAAAGAGATCGCTTCCATTTCTGCTCCTGGTCTTTGTGTACCAGGCAGGTGACCTCGATTAACATATAGAAAGCACCTTTGTTGTATAATTTTCAAACACTCGAGCATGCATGGGCAGTCAAGGAGAAACATGTCAGAATGAAAAGTAAACTGAAAACATAAAAAATATGAGGAAGTGGAAAAGAGTATTATAAATATTGAGCAATTTAAGGGAGATAACGGTTAATGGAAAACAACTTTTTCTCAACTGCAATAGAAACCAAAATTGACCTCAGAGATTAGATTCCTGATCTTGTGATTTGACCAGGGAATTTTTTTTAGTTCCACTAGCTTTCAGGCTATGTTGTAAAAAAAAAAAAAAAAAGCACAGTTGGTATTTTCCCTTTGGCTGTGGCGACATATTTGGCTGCTTGAGGCCACTGTTAGCACAACGACAGGCACTGAGGGGGAAAAAAAGGCAAAGGCGGGATCTTAAACCAAGAGGGCTCTTTGCTGTATTTCCATAAACCTTCACAGTAATAATATGAAAAAAAGACCCTTTAAGAGGTTATCTGAGTCTACTCTAAATAGGACACAGATGAGGATAAATAGGGCAATATCGCTGCAATTATAACATGCATAGTGACCTAGTATAGCTGCATGTTCTCCATAGGCTTTTCTAATGGACATTCGTACATGTCCAACACCCAGAGAGAAATAAATATCCTGCCAATAAGCAGGTCTCCCTCCATGTGAACTGTGGCTCTCCTTCCTCTGAAAGCCGACCAAATGTCTCTCCCCTCCCTCACCTCCCTGAAACCTTAATGAGAGACTGTGAAGAGGTCTGTCAGTGTGACAATAATTACAGAAACTGTACTATTCAGCAGCTGCAAGAGACCCTCCCCTCCCTCCCTTAAAGCACATGTGCTAACCCCCTTAAACCATCCACATCTAACCAACCACATATCTCCAAATTTATATCTACAGAATAAAAAACACTCCAGCCATGTTAGTGTTTGTTCCACCTAGACCGAGTTCTGTGACAAACACAAGCGAGCGAGAGCTTGCCAACAATTACAGAGCCTTATCGCCCGCATTGTGCAGCTGAAGCATGACATTCAGCGAGTGTTGTTGTGTGAGGTAGAAACAATGTGAGAAGATAATCAGAGAGAGGAATGACACTGAAATCATTCCAGAAACAGAAATGGTTTCACTTACACAGAACATTTGACTAACTACTACATCTCTCCCTATGAGGGTGAAACTTCAGATGTGTCCTATACCTACTGGTATGCAGGTGTTAGTTTCCCCTCTTTGCTTCAGAGCAGCAACCACATATCATTCTGTATTGTTTAGCTTCTCCAGTGTCAAGATCTGACATTTTATCATAATCATAATCTATAGTTTAATATGCTGTTGTTGGTAAAGTTACACAAAGTTGTTGTGCTGGCTTCACGTACAAACAGCAGCAACAACTGTCAAGTGTAAGAATTGCACTTTAATTATCACAGAAGAGTCTGAGCGTCGTCATGGAGACGATTTGTGGGACAATTCTTCCAGTTCAGTCTGAACGTCTTCAAAGCGAGACTGAGAATGTTTTAGCGCCCAACGATCTTTCTGGATTGGTGACGCAGACATGGGCGCTATCATTTTGGATATCAGATACTTAAATTACATCAATACTGGACCCAAATACCGATATCAGGGTCCCATCTCTACAAACAAGATGGCTTGTCTACCCTGAAACAAGATATCTGAAACACCACATCAGACTCTGTGGAGATACAGATCAGTGGTTTAGTGCAGGCGGGGTTATCAAAGGTATATCGACTTTATTTTTAAGCTCCACAGAGTAAACCACTTCTACTGACACCACATTAAGTATTAGGAAGGTGAAGGGGTGACCTTTCAAACTCTGTCTCTGATTGGCTCGTAGGATGCACTAGGGCTGCACGATATGGACCGATACTCGATATATATCGATATGTATTTTATTAACAGTGAAAACACATGGAAAATAAACGACCTGTTTGTGAATTTAAAAAGTAATATTATGAAATAAAATGTTCCTTAAATAGAATAAAAGAGAGAGAGAGGAGGAGCAGACAGTCATCATCAGTGAGATGAGAAAAAGGAGACCTGGCACCTCGAGAACTTTATTTTAATGAAACATAAACTAAATCCATATTAACGATGTCGTCTTACCCTATATCTTGTTTGAAAACATATCGATATATCTGAAAAACTCAATATATTTCGCAGCCCTAGGATGCACACTGGCTAAATGTGCAAGAGTAGAATACATGTCACTGTTTGTAACAGGATGTTTATCCTTTACTGAATGAGCCATTTGAGGTCAAACAGAATCCTCTCTACATGGAACGTAGTACCTAAATCATAATGCAGTAACATTGGCCACATAAGTAGATAGACAGATAGATAGATAGTTAGATAGACAGATAGATAGACAGATAGATAGATAGACAGATAGATAGATAGATAGATAGGTAGATAGATAGATAGATAGATAGGTAGATAGATAGATAGACAGACAGACAGATAGATAGACAGACAGATAGATAGACAGACAGATAGATAGATAGATACTTGGGGTCCTGAGGGAAATTCAAAGCATCCAGTAGCAGGTTACAAAGACATGACATGAAACATTTGTTACAAATTAACCACAAAACCGACGCCCCCCCCTCCCCCCCTCCCCCCCCTCCCATACATATATATTAACCTGAAAAAGAAGATTTAAAGAATCCCCCTAGATCAGGGATGGGCAACTTTGGTCACAGCAAGGGGCCACGTCCATTTAATCCTCACTGCCAGGGGGCCAAATTGTAGTTTAGAAAAACGATTACAGTCGATTAAGTCTCAAATTTAACTCAGTGATCTGATATTATTCTGAACATATTTCTGCTGTTCATGATTTCATGGCAGGTGTAGTCATGTTTTCTTTAACTGATGTGTAAAAAAATTGACCTGAGGGCCACGTTGAGGGTTGATGGGGGCCCGCATGTGGCCCCCGGGCCGCCAGTTGCACACCCCCTGCCCTAGATGAATCAAACTTAAACTGTGCAATTAAATAGACTCGCACAAGAAATGTACATAACCTGTGCAGGGATACAAACACATGCAAACCTATAAACTGAAGAAATCTGTAAATAGAGCTGAATACAAAAGTATGCAAACAAGAAGTGATGTCATCACTGCAACAACCATAAATGTATGAAAAATCACAGCCAAGTGTCAAAGTCAAAGACAGAGATCATGAGCAAGCTCGGATTAAACAACAGCCAACAGAAAGCCTCATAAAGGAGCCAGCAGAACCTTTAAATGAAGGATGTGATAAGAGAAAGAAGAAAACCCGTTCAGGCCATTTCCACTCTTAGTAACTTAGCAACCTGGTAGATAAAATCCAGAGGGGGGGGGGGGGTAAAAAACGGTTTCAAATGGGGTAACAGTGTGTGGGTCATGTTGGTAAAGGAGGTAGATTGTTTTTGTGTGTGTCTGGGGTTAAGAGTTAGCAGTTAGCAGTTAGCCGACGTGACTTTTAACGTTACTCGGTGGATTTTTAAAGGGTAGCATCGGTTAGCATGTAGGCTAGCTCCCTGCAGCAGCTGCTATCAGAAAAGCTTCAGTGGGGCAGCCCAGATTCACCACGTCCTCTTACCTGATATCTTGATGGCCACCTCTTCTTCTTCTTCTTCTTCTTCTTTGTCTTCTTCTTCTTCTTCTTCTCTCCTTCAACGTGTAGCCAGTTTTATTTTCCACTCCAACAACCTAGCCTAGCTGATGAGACGCTGTGCCCTGTTGGAATAGCATTTTTCTCCCTCTGGTATCAAGGCATGTCATTGCTCAGCACGGCGGCTTCACAAGCTGCTCAGGGCACCAGATCCCGCCCACTCGGATCCAATTGGCTTGCGGAGAATTTCTCTCTCTTCTGATTGGATGTCAGCGGTGTCAGTCAATCACACTGCAGCTGCTGATGTTTCGAGTTCCTCCGAGCATCCATCATGTTTTTTCGCCTTGAGAGGATGAAAAGTCAAACTTATCACTGCTTTATTAAAAAAAACGCTTCATGAAGGGAGACATAGACATTTTTATCTTATCTTATAATAATTTTATATATGTTATAATCTAGTTATTCGGCTCAAATGCAGCTGTTTCAAAGAAAGTTGGATTTAAGACCCTTTAACCCTGACGTGTGACCCTGTGTACTTTTATGAATGAATGGATATTGAATGTGAATATTTTTGTGCCTGGTCATTTACATGATGCATCCCACATGGAATTATTCAGACACATTAGCTGCAAATCAATCAAATAATGCTCCAGGATGTCATTAAGCCAACATCACATCAGCACCATGAACATGAACCACCTCCCCAAAATAATAACACTGCAAGAGGTAAGATACAACCAATACCAACACAGTCCCCCCAACACAAGGTGCAATATACAAGTACAAAACAAATCAGTTCTAACATAATAAACAGAGTCTGAGAAATGCAAGTTGTCTTTCTCCTCCTGAAGAGATATTCAGTGTTCAACTTTATCTAACCCAATAGGAAAATGTGCTGAGGTCAAAGGGTAAAACATGCTTCGAATCAGTTGACATTTAAAGTAACAGGTGACTTCTGTCCCTTGGTAAAAAACCCTAATTGTTGACTGTATTGTGCATTATTTAGTCTGTGCTTGATTAACCGTGTGCCTTAAAAGCTCAACAGGTCAAACAGCTGAAAGCAGTGTTTATAAGCCCTTTAAGAAGAAAAAAAACCCAGTCATCTTTACTGTGTAGCAGCTCACATATACCAAAAAGTCTCACACACACATAAAGTAACTCATAATCAAATTCCACTCAGGTCCCTCCTGGGAAATGATGGTACTTCTAATAAACATGTCTGCGGTGAACAGAGTGGCAGAGTAATTTGGAAGCGTTGCACCGTGCGCTGCAGGATGCAGTCTGTTTCCTGCTCAAACAGATGGGCCTCCTCTGCGTGTATTCTGCTTTCTGCACCCAAAAGCCCTCCTGAAAAACAGCTCTGCAATGCAACACATAATAAAGCCAAATGATCACAGTTTATTCAGTTGTTGGAAAAATAAATGTTAGTTAGTTTGACAGACTTTCACAGTGACAGAACATTTCACACCCTTATGTTTTTATGTTGGTGGTAGTTTTATTTCGGGGCTTTTTATGCCTTTTTCATATAGAGACAGGACAGTGGGAAGAGTCAGATATCGGAGAGAGAGTGTGGGGAATGACATGCGGGAGAAGAGCCACTTTGAGGACTTGAAGCCTGTGCACATGGCGTTCATGGTGTACATTGCTATAGCGTGCACTAACCACTGCAGGCTACCATCACCCCTGGTGGTTCAGCTTTTGGTTGTAAATGAATGGAGCTTTTGGTTTTCTCACCATTTTATTGAGTTAATTGTCACCACACAGAATGATTTAATTTCAGAGCTGCTGCTACTTTAAATGTGTTCATGTCCACAAGACTGATGATTTCAAGTGTCAGTAACAATCTGAGTGTCATACATTTTTGTCAATTGTCTGTGTGCAATAGTGCAATTGTACTTTAAACGTGGTATCTGTTCACAGTATTGAAAGAGCTTGGATGAACTGTGGTGTGTTTTTTGATTAAACAACAACAACAACAACAATAATAATATTACAATGACTGTCCTCAGCTGAAAATGGTTTACCACATAATGTCAATGAGAGTTGTGCTGCCTCTCTGTGAGTAATTAAGTGGATTGTTAATGCCACCTGCTGGACAGTTAGTGAAACATGTTTTTTTCTGTTTTGAATCCAACATGCAACACATTTTGCTCTGCATCATCATCATCGCTTTGTTTTCAACTCATCGCAGTTTTACGCCCCCTCGAGGGAATCAGAGTCTGACTTTATTGTTTCGACACGGGGAAGGGAAGCGAAGCAGCGTTGGTTGAGCCACTACAGAAAAAAAAAAGCTGATGGTCTGCTGTTGTTGTTAAAGAGGAACCTTAATTCAATACAGAGCACCTGCCTCTGGGCATTAGTCTGATGTGTCTGAGAGCAAACAGAGAGCAGCGTCCAGGGATGTAACCACTATAGTTTTAAATACAAAGCTACAACATGTTAGAGGAAGTAAGAACACACTGAGAATTTTTAGATTCCGCTTTAAAAATGTAGAATAAACAAAAAAAAGAAGAACAATCCAAGTTTGGTCGTATGACTTCCTCCAAGCATCCTGCTCTTATTCTCGTTTCTTTAAAAGCATTCATGAAAGATATTACACATTCCCTGTGAGCAACAGATTAAGGCTAAAAAAAGCATTAAAGGAACGTGGGTGGTATTCATTTTTATTCTTCCATTCCTTGAATTTAGTACGAACCATTTCTGGGCTGACATTTACACATTTGTAACAAGTGTGGCAGTGTCACAGCAGACATTGTTGAAGTTACTGCTAGAAAAAGTTGCTGCAAAATAAATCACAAAATAAAAGTTGAACTGTATCTTGTTTTTATGCTGACATTTTGGTCTCGATGCATTTTTAACATTAAAGCAGTACTCACAGGTAGAAACGCTTACCGTATTACATTTTGTATTTTACACACAAATATTAAGACATTAGTTACACACACACACACAAACACACACACACTGGCACCTTTCCCACAACACAACAATACAAAAATCATCAGATGAAGATCCAGACATTCCTTGAAATTGCACAACCAAGCAATATTGTAAACAAACAGGCCCGACACTTCCCAAAACTCATTTGATGGGCGAGTCCAGGATCTCTTGATAATCCTGCCGGATGGCTCTGCTCACCCTGTACAGCTTGACTCCTGTGAGAGTGAACACGCTGATCATGATGACCAGGCCTCCGATGACATCATAGATAGACGGGATCATCCTCAGGACGATAAGCTGGAGGAACATGGCGACCACGATTTCCAGGTGCTGCACGCTGCTGACTAAGGCGGGATGAAACTTGTTCAGGGCGTAGTAGACTCCGAGGAACGCCACGGTGGAGCAGATACAGATCCCAATCAGGTAGCCCCAGGTTTCCCCGTCCAGAGGGATGATGGGCTCCTGCATGACAAACATGGTGGACGCCCCCCAGACCGTGCCCGTCCAGCCGAAGGTAAAGAGCGCCGTCCACATGCTGACGCGCTCCTTGATGGCTCTGTAGACGATCATGGAGAGGGCGGCTGTCAAACCCGCTGTCACTGTCATCGTGTAGCCGAACGCCTCTTTCCAAAACCCCAATCTGGACTTCTCCTCGTCGGCCACGTTGGGCACCATCACCAGGCACAGGCCGAACACGCTCCCCACCACCGTGACCACGTCCGTGTAGCCCAGCCTCTCGTCCAGCAGCAGGAAGGCCAGAACGGCGCTGAACACCGTGGTGGAGGCACGCCACATGAGGGTGCCGTTACTCGGTGGGACTATGGCGAAAGAGGTGTAGGCGCAGGTGATGGAGATGACGTTGCACACGCCGTAGAGGAAGAGCCGCAGCCGGTAGCCCTTGGGGCCAAAGGGCGCCTCCTGGTAGTAGAACACCACCAGGATGGACAGCACTTGGATCACAGAGCGGATGAAGAGCAGCTCCAGGGAGGGCACTTTGGAGCGGTCGGCGGCGAGACGAGTAATCAACGCCACACAACCGTGAGCCACTGCCGCCCCGAACAACGCCATCCAGGTCACCCTCGAGGCCAGCACGTTGGCCTCGCCGAAGCTGGCCAGCTGACCCCCGACCCCCTTGTCTCTCGGCACGCTTGGCTGCCTGGGCTGGGTCTCCATGGTGCCAAAAAAAGTCCTGCCCCCTTTGCTGCTCTCCGTCGCCAGCCTTTTCCCCGTGTTGGCTTCCGCAAAGGCGCCAAAGTCCTCGAAGGAGGGCGCGTCATCGTAGCCTTCGTCCCCGGGCTGGGGGAAGTGGGTGGCATATTTCACTGTCACCGTGTCTGGGTGGATCTTGACCCGCTTTTTTGATCCGTACTGCAGCGAGGACGAAGAACCATCCATGTTTCTTTACGCCTCAGAATCTGAAAATGAAATAAAAATGATTGCAGTGCCAAATTACACAAAGAAATATTGTTACCCTGTGGTGTGATGAGTGCACAACAGAGCCTTTCCGAGTGACTAATTTGCATAATTCAACCCTTTATTTTCATCTCTGAATAGATATGTGTGCATGGTGTAGGTCTGGTTGTTAGGAAAATGTTTGGGTTCACATGAAAAACTATGCTGAGGTTTCTGTACTGCTCTGAGGAGAAAATGATATTTTGTGTTCACACTATATTATAAAATGCATATTGTTTTACAAATGCTCATCTTCTCTCTCCAGATGCAATTTTAAAACATTTAAATCCATCCCTGGGCCATCTGTGACCACTTCTACTCCCTGCACTAGTTGTTCTGTTACACTAGTTATTTGTATTTAATTTACTTTTTGTTTATTTATAAGAAATATTAGAGTTATAACCATTTTATTCATGTTTGTTTATAAGTATTTTTTATTTTAAAATAAAGAAATTATGTAAAATATAAAGATGGAAGCAAGTTTTCTTAAGTGGATGAATATTGTCTTTGGTGGTCAAACTGGCTGCAATTTAAGTGGCGACGGCTGAAATCTTGCCTAGGGCACCAAAATGATTTGGGCCGGCTCTGCACCCCACCCCTAACACCCACTCACTCAGGCGCTGACACACACTTGGATGCACACAGTCAAAGCATACTCTTATCACCTCTATCTCACTTACCTTTCTACCCTGCCTGTAGCCTCACAGAACACTTGTATTGTGTTACTTCTAAATATATCCCATCCATGCAAGCTCGTATGAGCCGAGCAGCCAACACTGTGAGGCTGATGCAGTCTGATGGGGATGAAATTACATAACAGGAAACCACACAGGGGACAATGCATGAATGTGGGACACTTGTGAGAAGGATGGAGTTGCACATCATACATTGACAAAACATGGAATATGAGAGTGCATGAAAGGGTTAAAGGGTGTTTCACAGATATTTAATGTTATGAGATTTTCTGACTTTTTTTTTTAAAGCAATTGGATTTGATTGAAGGGTTAGACTAACACACGTTGTGATGAGATAAGCAAATTATTTATTTAGAGATAAAACTGTTAATGCCAAGAGGAATGTTCATCTTAAAGATTTTGATCACTACCAAACACTCAGGTCAATTTCCTGAAACGCAGCATGGATCAAAACCACAAGGGGGCATATAGAGACTCTAATTAGCCCTCCTGCCTCTTCCTTTTCCAAATGCATATTCAAACAACTTGATTTGAATAATAAACGATGTAGTATGGTAATAAAATGAGGGACACCCCTTTAAGAAAGGGACATATTAGATCTTTTTGTCTGAAAACAAAAGACAAAAGAAATACAGTGACCACCTTAAGACATTCTTTAACGGAGGCTTTATATTTCACTGACAAAAACACGCACAACATTTTTGATTTTCAGGAATTCGAGATGGAAAAATCTTGATTTCTAGTTGAGTTTTTCATTTAAATGGCGAAATGGAAGTCTGTAAGTTGTAAAAATCAAGTTTACTGAAGGTTAAAAGTGGTGGTGTTGATGGTCTTTCCACGTCTACATTCTGCATAATATTTATCAATGAATAGCCTACTGACGTGTTTGCATGAAATTGACCGATTGCAGCAAAAGAGAGAGAGAGAGAGAGAGAGAGAGAGAGAAAAATCAGCCTACCGTTTCTTTTTTGGGAATAGTTCCTGTTGATGCTTTTTCTTATCATAAATAAATATCTCGTTTCATTTCTTCACCCAAACATTCGCTCATCTGCCATTTCCCCATCTTCCCCCGTCGCCCTCTCGCAGCTCATTTGCTCTCCACGCTGTCGATGGACGCTGATTCTTCGACTTCTGCTGCTGCTGGCGAGCCTGGAGAAGCTGCTGTTGCTGAGGGTGATGATGATGATGATGAAGAAGAAGAAGCGAGAAAGTGGGGGGAAGGAAGAGAGAAAAGCCGGAGAGAGAAGCAACTGTCGCTGTCACAGCCAGTGGTTTCTCCTCCTCCTCCTCCTCCTCCTCCTCCTCCTCCTCCCTCTCCTGCTCCTGGAGACTGATTTCCACTCACAGCCGCTCATATTCGTCATCTCTCAGGAGGGAAAAAAACGATGTGCGTCGGTCACTCATCATCAGCATCACCACCTTCATCATGTTCATTTCAATAAAACTTTAAGAGGGAACATTCTCATCTTAATGAATGAGGCTGTGAGAACAAATAATTGTCTGCAAATTCATGCATCATGAGTCCCACTATATATGACATAATCTGGGTAATAATGGTGGACGTGTTTACTGCTACAGTGCTGATTTACATTTGCATATCTGCAAATAGATGCTGACAAAAAAATTACATATTAAACATTTTCTTAAATTGTTAAACAAACTGGACAAAAAAGTAACTCACACATGACAGCAAGGACTCATGAGCAAATCACAGACCACACGGGATTTAAAGACAATCCAAACAAAACAACAACAAAACATATTTTGCAAGAATGCATGGTATCGCTCATGTGATACGATGCAACTCAACACCAGAATCAGAATCAGAATCAGAATCAGAATCAGAATTAGAATCTGGGTTTATTGCCAAGTACATTTACACATAAAGGAATCTGACTTGGTGTATTGGTGCTAAACAATTAACAAGGAAATAAAACAGAGCTAACAACAACTTAAAAAATACAGAATAAGAAGATATTACAAAATATAAAATACAATTAAAAAATGTAAGAAATAAAAATAAAAAACACAAAATATAAAAAAGGGATGAGACTATGTTTGTGTTGTTTTGGTACGATGCTACACGATGCTACACGATGCTACACGATGCGGTACAACACGATATGATACCATGCAATACTTTTTATTGTCCCCTTAGGGAAAATTGTCTTGGACTCAAAGTGCTGCCAAACCTTCAGCTGCTTCCTCTTAAATCAATCAATAAAAAAACCGATAGAAAAAACACCTCCACATGTAAACAGGAAGGAACACACCACCACCACAACACAAACACATTGAACAAGATCTGCAGAAACTCAACATGATTCATGCTGTGTTTCTGCAGATCTTGTGCATGCTGCATGAGCGGGCACATGAGATGACAAAGGTAAGTTCAGATGTTTAACCTGGATGACTTTAAAGATTTATCTTCCTTACATGCACCCTTTGAGGAGTTACACACACTAAAAAAATGTTTTCTCATAGTCCACTGCACAGCTCCTACATCACACCTTTTGTACATTTTTTATCTTTATATTTTATATTTAACATTTTTAAATTGTATTTTATATTTTGTAATATCTTCTTATTCTGTATTATTTAAGTTGTTGCTAGTTCTGTTTTATTTCCTTGTTAATTGTTTAGCACCAATGCAGCAAGTCAGATTCCTTTATGTGTAAATGTACTTGGCAATAAACCCAGATTCTGATTCTGATTCTGATTCTGATTCTGGTTCTGATTCTGATTCTGATTCTGGTTCTGATGAGGGAGTTTAGAGCATAGACAGGTCTATACAGTACAACACAGTGAGAGCATGAAGGATTCACAGAGGTAAACAAGACGCTCTCTTTTATTTGTTATTTCAGTTTAAAGTGATTCCTATAATCCTCTCTGGGATCTCCTCATTAGCTCCAAGCCCCCTCTAAGACCCTCATGAGACCTACGGTTCTTTCTATACGTGCACCAATCATTGGACTTCTACACTCGTTTCTAACAGCCTGCACACAATAAATATTCAGTCTGTCTTCTGGACGATCGATTCATTCTGCAGCTGATACAATGATCCATTTTGTAAGGATAAGGAAGTTCCATTGGGATAAAACACAGACACAGATTCGCCCCTCCAACACAGGGGGGGGAAGTTGAAGGCATTTAAAATGAGATTGATGTCGGTGTGAACTCGGCTGGAATAATATAGATCATCCTGCCACCAGCTAACACTGCCTCTGTGTCACCACTGAGCTTTAATTGATACGGAGGTGATTTGTGATGCCGAGGTAATTAACCCAGCGTCAGCGTTTACGTTCAGCTATTTACCGCCAATAAAAAACCAGACCGCAGGGAATGTGGACTCTGTAAAGGGACATAATTGACCTATTAAAAGCTCCATTATTGTCGTGATATTTGGAATTATTGGCATGCAACAATCTGAACATGTCATATTTATGGGTTATTCTGGATGCGCAAAATGTCGATGAATGCACAAACAGGACTTCAGGACATGTTTTAATGGAGAGATGGGGGGTGGGGATGCTGCTGCAGGGGGCTCTCCAGGGCTCTCCAGTGACCTGGCACCGCTCAAACAACCAGACCAACTTCCACACACTTCCACACTTTGGTCCATTCTGGGACTTGAACCGGCGAACCCTGCGATCCCTACAGACTGAGCTCCTGCCACCCCTAAAATATAATTCATCTCAATAAATAGCCTATATTAATTTAGAATATCTTTAGTCTTTGTGAATTTCTTTGGTCCGTTCTGAAGTCTAATTATTTTAAACTAGTAAGAGAACAACACAGTTTTCTATATTAAACAACAGGAGTGTGTATGAAGCTGCAGCTGCTTTCTCATTCAGTGTCAGTAACACATGAAGAAGTTAAGGGATTAATAAAAAAAACACACCTTAAAGGCTTTATATGAGATTTTTTAATCCAGCAGATGTCGCCCTTGAGCACCAGCATGAAACCAAAACAACTCGCGCTGCATTGTTGTGTTAGCATGCTAATGCTAGTGATCTTTATTATGCTGGTATCTTCACACTGCATGTAAATTTACCTGAAATGAGCGTGATCTAGAAACACAGTTAATCAGTGAGTACAGTATGTTATTCTTCTTTTCTCTAGTCCCTCAATTAAACAACTTTTATACACGAGGGGAGGAGTCAGCCGGCCGTCCTGGCGATGTAAACAAAGTGAAGATAGGACTCTGAAAACTGTGAAAACATCACAGACAGTGGGACTCGGGTGTTACACCCATTGTAGACAGTCATGACTCACAGAGTTATTTTCAGAGGAGATACTTGATTTCTATATTATAGTGTGAAAAATCACATAGAAAGACTTTAAGATTGCAGACCACATAACAGCTCATAAAACCACACTGACACTGAAGCACTGGCTGCATGTCCGCTCAGTTTATCATCCAGGGTACATAATCCGACCATAAGAAATTCATGGGTTTCGTTTTAATGATTTACTCGATGGACGAATCCAGACAGATGAGGAAGAGTTTAAGGAAGAGAAATAGCTGGAGGTGTTTCATTATCTCATGAAAAAGAGAAGAATGAATCAGCTCTATTAACTTTCTCCAGGGAGGGAGCAACACATTAAGCTTCTTTAATCTCGACTCCACTGATTTTATGTCAGGCGCCGTCAGCAGAGAGAGATACTTTCTTCACATTAATATTGATTTGTTTGTTTATCAGATTATATAGAAGGCTCCTTCCCTTCACGATCTCTCAATAAACTTAAAAAGATGTTTGAGGGAAAGTGAGTTAAATAGAGACGTGAGCGCTTAATGAAGACTATTTAACAGCAATAACAAGTGAAGTTTATTATTTAGTCCAGAAATAAAACGATTTTCTCTTAAACTCTTTACATCTCAACAAATCTGGAGACAATAAAAGTTGCAGCGTTCATGAGGCGACGCCTGCGAGCTGCTTCAGGCTGCACTGATTTCACACTGGAGATGCGTCATCCTCCACCATCACCTGACAACACCTCCTTCCAATTAGCGCTCTGTTTAATAATTTGAACAAACATGAGTCGTCTGACTGAAATGCAGCTCTCTGATAGGTTGCTGTTTTGTCTGCAAACACTCTATTAACAGCACATGTGGTAAATCAGAGGACAGATCTCAAGTCGTGTGCAAAAATGTGTACTTTTTCTGTGAGGACTCACACTCCAACTTGTGTGCTGATTCATTCAGTGTGATGATTATTATAAAGGAAATGTTGCTCTCCACAAGGTCCTCCAATTCATTTTTCTTACAAAGCCTTTCATTTCATCCTTTGACTTTTGCTAAGGTTGACATTTCAAGTATTTTCATTTCCACAACTTCATGCAGTTTTTTTTGCCTTTTTAATCAATCAATCATTATTTGTATGGAGCCAATTTATAACAAGTGTTATCTGGAGACGCAGGTTGAAGCCAGCACTTCAACAGAGCATGTTTCCTTCATGTCTGATCATAAAGTAAGGTCACTTTATCATTTCAGTCAGTAGATATCTTACAGATTGGTCCTTTAACAGTAATTTGACCTTGACCTCAGGTACTGTAAGCGGGAGTTTCTTAGATTTTCACTTTGTCAGAGGTCCAAACCAAACTTTTCCAACCTGCAAAAACCTGCTCAGGGAAAAGCTCATCCTCACTGGCAAAGCATCTACCCTCGTTTTTTTTTTTTTTTTTTATGTCTATTTGCAGAACCCAAAACCAAACAGTGCCCCATTTTTCATGAATCATAAATATGCCAACTCAGCAGTTTGTTCTGGGTCGAGACTTTTTGATTATGCATGAGCCGAAGAAGACTCCACTTCTGAAAAAGGGAGCTTCCCTCCTTGTTTTGATATTCTCTTTCAGGCTGAACTAAAATATAAAATATCACAAAAAGTGATGATCATCCTTTATCAACAGTATGATATCAACACATTAGTTTTGAACAAGTGTACAACAGAGCATGCAGTATCATCATGTCTCTTTACTGATGGCTTTTATAGACTTAAAGTCTTTATATGTGATTTTTCACACTTAAATGTAGAAATCAAGTATCTCCTCTGAAAATAACTCTGTGAGTCATGACTGTCTACAATGGGTGTAACACCCGAGTCCCACTGTCTGTGATGTTTTCAGAGTTTTCAGAGTCCTATCTTCACTTTGTTTACATCGCCAGGACGGCCGGCTGACTCCTCCTCTCGTGTATAAAAGTTGTTTAATTGAGGGACTAGAGAAAAGAAGAATAACATACTGTACTCACTGCTTAACTGTGTTTCTAGATCACGCTCATTTCAGGTAAATTTACATGCAGTGTGAAGATACCAGCATAATAAAGATCACTAGCATTAGCATGCTAACACAACAATGCAATGCGAGTTGTTTTGGTTTCATGCTGGTGCTCAAGGGTGACACCTGCTGGATCAAAAAATCACATATAAAGCCTTTAAAGCACTGATTTAACAGAGTAAAGACTTCCTCTACACCCATATCAGCAGCTGTAGGCAAAACAATAACCTAAAAGCGAGTCGTAGTGGCTTTAGTAAGGCAAAACAATTAGCTTAAAACCAATGCTAGCTGCTATGCTATGGCAAAACGATGAGCAAAGAGCTAATGTTAGAATGCTACTGTTACACGCTCATAATGCTAACCTGCTAATCATTACCAGTGTTTACCACTGTCACCGTCTAAGCTATGATCATTTAACATGAAATTGAAATAATTCCATAACTGTTAAAGGTCCAATCTGTAATATTCAGCGTCTTCTCTGAACTCCTGATAAAACTTTTACTGACTCCAGCAGATGATGAGTTTTACTTCCTGTGATGATCTGAGGCTCTCAGAGCTGCACAGACGGACCATAATTGGATCCTGGAGCTCCAGCAGCTGATAACTTTCCTGTCCCTCTTGGTTTATCTTCTTAAAGTAAGATGGCTGTGAGGTTTGTGTAAAGCTTATCATCTCTTTCTTAGAGAGTTTTTAAATCACTGCAACAATTTGGAGAAATGTTGTGCGGTCTGTCATTGAGGCCAAATGTCTCCGAGCTGGTTTGCGGCTGTACCTCGAGGCTTTGATGAGTGTGAGCAGCAGATGGCTCTTTACAATCTGTCCCATTTTATTTCTGTTTCTCTGTGTTAGTAATCGGTCTGAGGAGAGTTCTGTCTTAAAGCTGTGTGTTGTATTTAAGGTTTAACGTTATGCATGTGGCCCAAATGACAAACTATCCTACAAACAAGTTTAGCATAACAACCTGTCTCTTGGTTCCAGCCTTTGTGTCATCTAGGCTAAATTATTGTAATGTCCTTCTGTCGGGTCTGCCAAAGAAAAGTCTGTGAAGTCTGCAGATGGTTCAGAATGCTGCAGCTCGTGTTCTGAGCGGAGCCTGCAGATATGAACACATCACCCCGGTGTTGGCCTCTCTTCATTGGCTCATTGTTCATGTCAGAGCAGATTTTAAAATATTAAATGGCAGCGCACCATCATATCTTACCGACCTGGGGAACCCCTATGTGCCTGCCCGAGCCCTGCGTTCTCAGGGGACGGGGTCTTCTGAGTGTCCCAAAGGTCAGAAAGAAGACAGTTGGTGAGCGGACACTTTGGAACAGTTTACCTCTGGACATCAGGCCGGCTTGTTCTGTTGAGGTTTTTAAAGCAAAGTTAAAGATCATCTGTTTACTGTTAGTATGAGTCATGATTTCTCTGTATGTTTTTCCTGTATTTTAACTGTATTGCTTTGTACAGCACTTTGATTTAAAGCACTTTATAAATAAATGTATTATTATTATTATTATTATTATTATTGTTATTATTAAGGAGAACATTAGAGACAAGTTAGCCAAAAGTACACAACCACATATGTCAGGGGTTTTCACAA
>NC_089214.1:1272071-1277071 GCF_963930695.1 Labrus bergylta | reverse complement strand
AGCTGTCAACAGGGCAGCCTGGCAGACTGCACAGGAGCCTAAAATGTAAAAAAAGCTATTTCTGGAAACTCCACAGAATACAAAAACAGGAAGCTCAGCAGAGAATAAGTCATGATGGCACATACTGAACGCCGTGGACCCACGGTGGGTGTGTAATCAGGTCATGCTGCTTTGTTGTGCCCTCATACAAATGCAACCTCGTCTCTCTGGAAATGTCAGCTGTTACCAACAATTTTCTATAATTCTGAGGCTTTCTGTTCATCATCTGTCCCCGTGTTTTTATTTGTCCTTTTTGCTCAGTCACTTATTTTGTCCCTCTTTCTAATTCATTCATTTTTATTTACTGACCCTTTTCCTTTTGTTTTGTTTGTTTGTTTGTTTTTGTCTAAATCTGCTTGCAAAACTGTATCGTTCCACAGTTCCCCTCTTTTTGTATCTCTTTCTTTTATTGTGTGAGTGTGCGTGTGCATGTTTTGGTGAATAAAAGTAAAAAAAAAAAAAGAAATTGAAATTGAAAAGCAACGAGAGCAGAGTATGTGTGGATGTGAGAGAGACAGTGATGATAGAGAGAGAGGAGTGAGGAGGGGGTGATAGAGGGCGCATTAGAGAGGGAGAAGTGATAGATAGTCACGACCGAACGAGGCATGAGTCATGTCAAACGATGACGTAAGTGGCCAACGGGTCAGGTAAGCAGCATCACTGACCCGGAGGCTGCAGGGAAAATGAGAACATTCAAAAATGATCCACGCGATGAAAAAGAGGCAGGAATCCTGGATCGATAAATGCTGTAACACTCTAGGTTATGACATTTTTATGATGCTTTTTACTGGATGTTTGATGAGCAGTTATCTGGCTCAAGCTCATGTTGTTTTAATGTTTGTGTTTGATGGCTAACTTTCTGCAACAGAAAGCCTCAGTTTGATTATTTTTTGGAGGTTTTCTTGCTGCTCGGTGTAAATCTTTGGCTTTAACTAGTGCATTGCCACTAGAACAACTATACCAACGTCTGCAGCCAAGGGGGAGGGGGGTGGGGAATCCTTTGCTTGTTGATCCAATTACTCATAAATCTTCAACGTTCAATAATAAATTAGAAAGCTCATTGATATTTTTTCCTCTGTTTTTTACCTTCCCTACCTCCTACTGAGAAATAAATCAAATCTTAGCAAACGTACTTGTATACTTTTAGTCAAAAATATTTCATTACACAAGTCCAGATAATCATCTTATTTCAAACATATAAATTCAAATATTGCTTGTATTAAAGGTCCAATCAGTGAGCTGTGTAGAGAGTGAGATGATAAAGGTATCTTACTATCTGATCATTAAGGAAACATGCTATGTTGAAGTGCTGGCTTCTCTGACAACAATGCAGCAGCCAGTATGTCCTCCTTCTAACTTTAGATTCTGCTCCTGAATGCTCTGGATTTGTTTGGACCAGAGAAGGTAGGCGCTTTTAAGACACGCCCCCACTCAGCCGTTTTGGACGCCCCTCGGTTTGTCAGATATGAGAGCAGTTATCAGGTCAACAGGTGTTGCAGCGATGGAAGCGGGTCAAGAGAAGTGGTTCAGATAGAAGTGATTGTACCCGACCTAAAAAGCCTCTGCATGTTTCTAATAAGCTCCACGAGCAGAAACGTGCTCAAACTAGGATCAATATTGGAGATGCTTTTGAAAAATGGAGAGAGGTTAGAACACAGAAAGGTTTACAGACCCATGCAGAGCTGGATAAACACTGAAGCTTCAGAGTCCACCACATGGTGACCTGAGTGAGCATCCACTCTAGAGAGGACTCTACATTAAACACATCACTTAACACATTTTGATTTTTTTTTTTTAGCATTGCTCCTACTAAGCAATCATTTCTCTTCATGGATTAAATCCTTTACAGAGAGGTAAGCCTGAAAAAGGAGAGAGGATTGAGATTTGAAATGGAGCTGACTCATGCACAGTTAAGTGTTGTGAATCACAGGCGATGAAATAAGCAGCTTATAACTGAGCATGTGTTCTTCTGAGGAGCGATTATTGTTCTGTTCTCTGTAGATGATCAAAGTGATGGATCTGAGAAATCATTTGCCTGTTCATATTCTGCAGATTCTAAATGATGACATAGGACGACATTAAATTAGAATCAATATGAAAAATATTCTCAGATATCAGATTTTGATCGTCTCTGTTTGGAGTATACATTATGTTGTGTTCATTGCTCTGGTTGAGCGTGTGCTGTGGCGAGCAGACATTACACTCATTTTTATTATTAAATCAACGGGAACGATAAAAGGCTCTGCTGCTCACGCTGAATCTCAGATGTAGATAAAAGCCTCTGACAGAAGTCTGAGCACAGCGTTATTATCACAGAACACAAATCCAATCACAGCCAATGAGCATGAGGTAACCTCCAGACATTTCAATATCTCTCTAAAGCAAAACAAACAGTCCAGCTGTGGTACTCAGGCTTTATCTCAGAGGCAGTCTTTACTCAACAATTAACCAAATAGCTTGTAGAAAAACACACGATCATGTTTGTATCTTCAGGAAGTAAAAAGCTAAGTGTCTGAACTACGTGTGCGAGCAGGTGTCAATTCTTTTACCACAGACAGAAAATATGTTTGAAGAGTTGTTCCCCAGCAGGTTTGGACAGAGCCTTTGAGACACATATCAATAAAATAAGACCTGATAAATGAGATGGTCCACCATTCTTTAGGTCAGTGCTTCCCGAAGAGTATGCCGCGGCCCCCTGGTGGGCCGTGTGGGAACTGCAGGTGGGCCGCGGAAAAGTCCTCCACCAAATTTAAAAATAAAATAAATATCAGAATAATGACGATTCACCGTGAGTCAACCCTTCAAGTGATTAGTAAGGTGTGTCATGCCTATTCATGGACATAATGTTTAGTCAACTTTTGTGTCTATTTGCCATAATATCATGTTGTCATGTCGTCTCTGTTTGGGTAACTGCCAGCTGCTCAAGGAGACACCTGGGCTAACCAAGACTGAAAGTTGACACCTGGAAAGCTGGAAAAAATACAAGGAATGATTTGTCTTTTTCAACAGTCTTTTGCAATGAAGGTACAAATGCATGTAGCATCGTACATGCAGTGTTTCTAGCACACAGATTATGAGCCCTCTGAGTCTACAACCAGCTAGCTGCTCATGCTACATTTTTAACCACATGTGGTTTGATGAAGCTTCATGCATCCATCCCACTGCTGAGATTCATGCAGAAAACAAACCACTGCAATCTGCCAGGAGCCATTAGTCGTCTGCAAATGGATCTTACTTAGCCTTTTCAATCAATTGATGGTTCCTGACTGGAGCACAGGCAGTTCTCCGAGGTCGTCAGCGGGTCAGCAGAAGAGGGAAGGAGAGGTAACCACAGTTCAGCGGTAAATGTTAAAGCTGCATGCAGAGTTAGGTAAGTTACACAGCTCATTTTATTTCACTTCCTGTTTGAACATATTCAGCATTTTGAAGGTGTTTTTGTCATGTGTTTTTTTATTTAGTCATGGGGATAATGGATCAGAGGTGTTATTTTTGCGGGGGGAAATGGAAATGATCTTCTGCTAATCTTCCAAGGGGAAAAGCTGTCTTTTTATTAATCCAGTCTTTTGTCAGCGTTATATAAAAGAACCACACAGTGTGCATCTATTCCAGCTACATTAAACCAACAGAAGGTGTCTGATAGGACATAAACATACCACAGCATGGTAACTGCCTATGAACTCATTTTTTTATTAAAAGCTGCAAACATACAGATTTTCTTTTCACATGTCTTTCCTTGAATTGCACGCTGACTGATATGTTGACGGTAATCTAGGACATGGAGATTGAAGAAGCAGCAGCCACCAGCTGGCTAACTTCAGGGCACAGAGCTCGAGTCACGCCTACATGATGAGCTGCATAATGGTGTTACTGGAGAGAGAGAGAGAAAGAAGAGCTAGGATTATATAGGCTACCTCCCTGCACACCAGGAACACCTTTAGGTTCCACGCTGCCCTTCGGCTAGTATGGTGCCGCTAAAGTTCAGTCCCCTCTAAAATCCATCTCTAGATCAACACGAGCAGAACAAAGAAAATTAGAGTAGGAGGTCTGAAAAAAAAGCATTTTCAGACATCTGGCCCTGCTCTGTAATTATGTCGTCCTTGATAATTTCTGGTTTTCATTTGGAGAGAGAGACAATGCAAACAGTCAAAGCACCCCTGTTGATCTACTGGAGATAAAACATGTTTGTAAAATGACTTAACAGTGAGAGCCAGTGCGGAAAAATAGCACAAAAATAAAACATTATTTTAGTGTTCAGCAATGGACTGATGATATTGGAAATGGTGACTCCAACTCACTTCCAGCTAAAGGAGGAAAAGAGGCGGTGTTGAGTTCTGGCTAAATGAATATCTTGCGTGCCGAAACACGCCCACCTAGCTCGTCTGGCATATGGTTAACAATGAAAAAACATAAACAAACTGAAACTTTAGAGGATCAATCTGTGAGCTATCTATTGACTGAAATGATAAAGGTATCTTACTATCTGATCATTAAGGAAACATGTTGAAGTGCTGGCTTCTCTGACAACAATGCAGCAGCCAGTATGTCCTCCTTCTAACTTTAGATTCTGCTCCTGAATGCTCTGGATTTGTTTGGACCAGAGAAGGTAGGCGCTTTTAAGACACCCCCCCCCACACGGCCGTTTTGGACGCCCCTCGGTTTGCCAGATATGAGAGCAGTTATCAGGTCAACAGGTGTTGCAGCGATGGAAGCGGTCAAGAGAAGTGGTTCAGATAGAAGTGATTGTACCCGACCTAAAAAGCCTCTGCATGTTTCTAATAAGCTCCACGAGCAGAAACGTGCTCAAACTAGGATCAATATTGGAGATGCTTTTGAAAAATGGAGAGAGGTTAGAACACAGAAAGGTTTACAGACCCATGCAGAGCTGGATAAACACTGAAGCTTCAGAGTCCACCACATGGTGACCCTTGTTTTTTGGAGCTCTTGGCTTTATTTTTTAACTG
>NC_089214.1:1214571-1267071 GCF_963930695.1 Labrus bergylta | reverse complement strand
ACACTTTTCTCCAAAGCGACGTACATCAGAGAGTAAGAACAACACAAGCAAGGATCTAGAAAAAAGGGAACAATGTCAGTAAGAGCAAACGATCAGCTTTGAGTCTGATTGGACACACAGGTGCTGACAGGAAGTGACCAGAGGCAAAGCACAACATTGAGGGCAGTTCTTGAGAGCTCTAATCAGTATAGAAACCATCTTATAAGTCGTCTTTATCAAACAAAAACCATCGTCATCACCATCATCATCATCAATGGAGGGAGTGTAGAACTGGATCAGAGAGTTAAAGTAAGGCCGCTCTAACAGCGTCACATATTTTACTTTATCATAGAAATACATCTCAAACTTCTGGTAAAGATGCAAAGTTTTGACCATGGACTGTAAATATTAATGGATGAATCCTGAGTGACGTCACCTGTCTGTTCCTGCAGGGGGCGCTGGAGTCCCCTCGATGGCGGTCTCTGTCTGTTCCTGCAGGGGGCGCTGGAGTCCCCTCGATGGCGGTCTCCATGCTGGAAATGCTGTCTCAGTCTAACTTTCAGTCAACCTAACGACAGGCTGAGAGCTGGAGCTGAGGCGGGTTTTAAACCTCCTGACAAACCGTTACACCGCGCCCACCTGTCAATCAGGTCAGCTACGTACCTGAGGTCTCGAGGTGAGACATCTTCGGGACACTTTTGAGAACCTGTGAAAGTCCTTTTCAGGGTGTCATCATGCAGAGGAACTTGGACTCTGGGAACATAAAGCCTGGGCACATCTCTGAGCTCCCGTTGTTGAGAGCATGTCAACATGCTGACGTTAGCATTTGGCTCAAAGCATCCCTCTGCCTCAGCACGGCTTCTGAGCTACACGCTATACGGACTCTTCATCTGCTCACTGAGGGGCTTGAACATTTGTTATTTCTTGGAGATCTTAATCACCTGGAAACAACCAAAATGTGACATTTGTTCATATTCTTAAACAATCCACAACAAGATGTCAAAGCAAATGAATATGTAAACAATAACACAGATCCATGTTCTAATAACAGCAAGAGATGAAAAACAACGTTGTAATAAATCCTGCCTCCTCAGAGCGACAGCCCTGTTGCATGTATCAATGTAATCTTTGAGGTAAACCACAGACAGACACTCACTGAGATTATCTCCAAGCCGTGGTATGCACAGAACACAGTGTGATACTTGTGTGCAGAAAGATCCAAATATAGACGCCATCGCACCAAGAAACTGTGAGGAGGGCTGGAAGGTGACAAAACTGAAAATAGAAGTCTGAGAGTGTGGTGGGGAATTTGCCAACACATGTGAATCGTGAAACGGAGGATTTCTCACTTGAATGCACGATGATCGACACTTTTACACTAATAAGCCAATAACATGCAAGCTGTGTGACCACCCTCAATCAAATACATTCAATACATTCAATACCTTTATCACTCTTTACCTCCAACCGTGTCTTCCTCTCTCTCTCTCTGTCTCTCTCTCTGTCTCTCTGTGTGTCTCTCTCTCTCTCTCTCTCTCTCTCTCTCTCTGTCTCTCTCTCTCTGTCTCTCTCTGTGTCTCTCTCTCTCCTCTCTCTCTCTCTCTGTCTCTCCCTCTCTCTCTGTCTCTCTCTCTCTCTCTCCTCTCTCTCTCTCTATATGTTGGAGCCCTCTCTCCCTCTCTCTCTCATCTCTCTCCCCTCTCTCCTCTCTCTCTCCCTCTCTCTCTATATGTTAGAGCCTCTCTCCTCTCTCTCTCTCTCTCTCTCCCCCTCTCTCTCTCTCTCTCTCTCCTCTCTCTCTCTCCTCCTCTCTCTCCTCTCTCTCTCTATATGTTAGAGCCCTCTCTCCTCTCTCTCTCTCCCTCCTCTCTCTCTCTGTCTCTCCCTCTCTCTCTATGTTGGAGCCTCTCTCTCCTCTCTCTCCTCTCCCTCTCTCTCTCTCCTCTCTCTCCCTCTCTCTTCTATATGTTAGAGCCTCTCTCCTCTCTCTCTCTCCTCCTCTCTCTCCTCTTCTCTCGCTCTCTCTCTCTCCCTCTCCTCTCTCTCTCTCTCTCTCCCTCTCTCTCCCTCTCCCCTCTCCTCTCTCTCTCTCCCTCCTCTCTCTCTCTCTCCCTCTCTCTCTCTATATGTTGGAGCCTCTGAGGGGTTGAGATAAAGCTGAGCTGACAAGTGGGTTCAGCTGCGTCACAATGTCCTTTGAAAAGAGTCTCAGAAACGACAGGGCATGTAACATCCAGAGGTGGCCCCCCTTTACACTTCACCCCTCAGCTCCTCCTCTGCACGCACACACACAGCTGCTGGCTTCTGCCGCAGGCTGCTTCTTCACACAAAGCTATCGTCATGCTGCAGAGATTACACAGAGGCAACAAAAGAGAACATCCACCCCTGAGGTCACGTGAGGTCACGTGCACGCAAGAAATCATTAAAACCATCCAATCAAACCCTGTGCTCAATTACTCGATGGGGGGGTTTTCTCCTGGAATATTCCAACCACCTCACTTTATGTGTGTGTGTGTGTGTGTGTGTGTGTGTGTGTGTGTGTGTGTGTGTGTGTGTGTGTGTGTGTAGGCAGAAGATGAGCCAATGAGCTGCTCCGTATTCGTCTCAGAAATGTAATCACCCCCCATTTAACACACCCCACACAGGTGTGCCAGAGGGAGGCTTCCCTTAGAGGAGCACTCTCTCTCTCTCTCTCTCCTCTCTCTCTCTCTCTCCTCTCTCTCTCTCTCTCTCTCTCTCTCTCTCTCTCTCCTCTCTCTCTCTCTCTCTCTCTCTCCTCTCTCTCTCTCTCTCTCTCTCTCTCTCTCTCTCTCTCTCTCTCTCTCTCTCTCTCTCTCTCTCTCTCTCTCTCTCTCTCTCTCTCCCATCCCCCCTCTTCAACCAAGGAGGATCCTGGTAAATAATTGAAGCATATTCCCCCCCAATGCCACTGGAGCTTCCCCGCTAAGATTCTTTTTTTTGTTGTTGCATTTTTTGGATCTCATCAAAACGACTTCAAAATCTGAATATCTCTGAATTAAAAATGGATGTGCCCTACTTTCCTCTGCTTCTCAAAAGGGGCTTTTCCAGTTTCAGCTCAATAATATCACTCAGTATATGCAGCTGTGGATGATGCTGAACGTCAGTGCGCCTGAGCGGCATCGTTTGTTAACTTTGTCTCACTGATGCAAGCTGCTCTTGTTCTGCGAAACACAGCGTGTACAGAACATTTCATTAAAGGAGATCTGGGTTTTGCAGAGGCAGAACAAAGAGACCCTTCATGTTTCCTTTCATCATTAAAATGTGATTTTAAAAAAACATAATCCAGTGGATGGATTTCTGTATGTAAGGAAGAAAAGTGGTTTCGATATAGTGAGGTGTTTGCTGACACCTGCTGTCTGAAAACAGCTTCGTTCTGTTTCTGAACGCTCCACACTTACAGATTTATTAGTACCCACACATGTATGCACAAACACATGCACGCATACATCTCCTTCTCCAGCATGGAGACCGCCATCGATGAGCCTCCAGAGCCTCCAGAGCCTCCAGAGCCTCCAGAGCCCATGTTTGTACGTCTATCTCGATGTTTGTAGGATGAAATAATGAGACTTTGCACAGCTGCAGGTTGATCTTCAACAATTCATTTTTTTTATAAATATTTCAATACTCTCATTTAGACATAAAACTCTGAAACAAAAACCTTTTCAACACATAGAGTGAACGTGAACCAATCAGAGCACAGCATCAATCACAGCTCGCTCATTAACACCGTCATCAGTAAAAGAGGAAGTTACAGTCAGAGGGAATTTAAGATGAAACATACAGTAAGGCAAAGATGGTTAAAACTAACGAACATTTGAAATGTTTCCCATCCAAAATAAAAAACCTTTAACCCCCAAAATCCCAAAGTATAAAAAACACTAAACCGCCATGATGTGTCTGCAGGAACTCTCTATTTCTTTACTTTTTGAACAGAGTTTCATCTTATCAGCAGATGATTAGGACAAAATGTTTTTCTGACCTTTTGGCTTCATAGTACAAAAACCAGGATGGTTTTTTAAACAGCAGCTAACTCTCGGCTAAGGCTTCATCCGGCTTCGTGTTAGGACATTCAATATGCAGCATAAATTAAAAAGTGTTGACCATCGGGATCTACTCTCAGGTCAACAGACTATCATCTTAAAAATGTGCAATTAGAGCATGCAGTGTGCCGTTTATAAATTAAACTAAAAATAGAGTTCCAGTGATGAAACTTACAATCGTTATGGAAGCTCTTCTTCATCTCTATGGCAAAGCCAACAGGTACCAGCTACCACTTCAACAGGTCACTAATACTCTGACGCTGCAGCCTCTTCCTCCAGTTTACTCCCCGAGCTCATGGGTCCCACATCTGTACCATCCTGCACCTCTAGGGCTCCTCTTGTGTCACTCGGGTTTTCTGCGGCGACCTCAAGGATCACAAGGTCGTCGTCCGTTTCTGTGACGGGGTCGGTGACGGCCGGGTGCTCTGCCTCCCGGGTCTCTGATTCTTCTTCTTCTTCTCTCTCTGGAGACGGAGGTCGCTGGTCAACAGAGGAGGCGGCTGTAAAAAGTGAATAAACACAAGTGATGTTAGAGCGGAGGATCTACTTCTGGATATTTTTTTATGCTGTTTTTTTTAAGAACTGTGCAGGATGGAACATGTCATGATAATGGTCTACTGAGAGTCACATTTGAATGTCTCTTGTAGAGGGTGCAGAGGTTCTTACCCAGACTACTCTGATCACAAGAGTTGTCTGCAGAATTATCGAGCATGGAGTTCTGGTCAGTGTCGTCGTTTGAAACCAGGTCGGACAAATCTGGAGTCTTTGCTTCGGGTACATTGGAAATATCTGCAATTTAAAAAAAGACAAACATATGTATTCAAATCTGTGTTAAAAAGACGGAGAGCGTCGACTGAATCAGGCGCAGAGAAGACATTCTGTCTTCTTAAATTAAGATGTGGTTACCTGAGTGTACAGCGGGCTGTGTGGGTGAGGTCTCACACACGTCCTGCACAGCGTCTCTGATTTGATTTAAATCTAAAGTGCTGACCCTGGAGGGGTCGATCTCTGCAGCTGGAGGCACCTAAGAACAGAAAACATGGTTTCAACTCAACACAAGTCTTTGAATGCTGAATAATAGTGAGATGTAATAACACACACCTCAGTGTGTTCAGGTGGAGCCAGCTCGTCCTCACTGTGAATCACAGCTGATTCAGTCTGGTTGTTCTGGTCGCTGGTCTGAGCTGCACGAGTCGGGATTCTGTGCAAGTAGCCGTAGCCGATGCCGCAGCCTAAGCTAATTTTTAAAGACAAATGAAACCAGGGTGTAACTACACATGTTTTTATGAGTCTGTCAATATTGGGGTCGACATGAGGAGTCCCCTACCTTCCCTCTCCTCCCCACGCTCCGTTTGGAGTCACCACCACCTCCCTGCAGTGCTCCGTGTGTGTGTTATACACCAGCAGCTTCAGAGGTTTCCCCTCATTGGCTTCAATCAGAGAGAAGAAATCTTCTGACTGGATTGGGGATAAAACAAAAGGGAGGAATTTAAAATCATGTTCATGAATATGTTTTGGTTCCCATTTATTTAGTAAAAAGACCAACAGGGAAAGCTTACGTCTTGCAGCACCTGGTCAGCTCCCACAATGAAGTCACTGTGAGCCATGAGGCCGGCCAAAGCTGCAGGAGAACTGGACTCAACATCCTGAAAAATATGGTGTTTATTTAATTATTCACATGGTGTATGATTTCAATTTACCTGAAATCGTACTGTTATATGAGATCTTAAAGGTCACATATTCTCATTTTTTAAAACCAGTATAAATAAATCTCAGAGCTCCTCAAAACATGTGTGTGAAGTTTCTTGTTCTAAATCCACTCTGATCCTGAATTTGATCATGTCTATAAACCCCTCTATTTCAGTGGATTTAGCATCATGTGACCTTTAAGTACGAGAGAAACACCAACGTTTGCGTATTTGGTGTTCCCAAGCTGACAAGAATCTGACTTTTTATTGGGTGTAAAGAAACCCCTGAACTCCTCTGAAAACCTCCCTCCACTGGAAACTTATGACTCAATAAAAAATGTAATTAATAAAAATATTAATGAAAGCTCGACTTACCAAGACATGCCAAACGTTCTCATTGGCTCCCTCGAAGCTGCAGAAGCGGACGCTCGCGCCCAGCAGACCCTGACCGCCCCACATGTTACTGGGTGTCACCTCCAGTTCCCTCACCCGCTGGGTTTTGGAGTTGTACACTTCCAGTTTGACCGCTTTCTCCACGTTAGCTTTGAGCAGGTCTTTGAGCAGGTCGCTTTCTTTACTCTACAGAAATACAGATTGAATGAATCAAAGTCTTGTTTTTAAGATTACGGTTTGTAACGGGTTGTGTTTAGGATTTAATTTATTGTAGTATAAGGTGGAGCAGGGGGCACAGCGGGTCACATGGGTATGGGTGGGGATGTGGCTCAAGAGAGGGCGAGCTGGGTCTTCATATTTTAGTTTTTGCTCTCACTGTGATTCTTTTGATTATGAGTTAATGCACGTTATCATGAAGGTTGAATAGAAACTAAAACATATTTTTGGTGTCTCAGTGATTGTTTTGGTACGAGTCCCGAGCTCAGCCTCTCGGCGGCTTCACTGTTCCGGAAAGTTCCCCACAGAGACGTTTGGGCTTTTCCAGCTGTGACGATGAGAGACGACGGGGGGAAGCAGCTGTTATGTAAAAAGATATAAAATAAGATTATAGCAGGCTGGGAGGGGCCGCTGTGACTCATGCCTGATGTTTTAACTTCATTGTGGAGAGGGAGAGAAAGAACTCTGTCGAGGCAGAAATCAATAAAATGATGTTCAAAAGGAAATAAAATCATATTACAGCAAAACAGAAACTGCATCGAGTCAGAACCAAGAGAAAACTAAGAAATAAATCTTTGCTGTTCGATAAAATTCTGACTAAAGACTTGATATGTTTGACAAAGTATAGATCCCCCTGTTGATTCCACATTCTGTTTATTATAATCAAGACATAAAAGGAAGTCATTGTTCTTAATCTCATGATATCATTCCCACTCCTGCATTCATTATAATCCAGTCAATTTATCCCAGTGTTTGTCGTGCACTGATTTCTCTTAGATAATATTTACAATGGATGTAAAAGCGACCTCCACTAAAGCATCAGGGCGTCTACTCACGAGTCGGGTGTTTCCTATGGAGAGGATGAAGTCAAAGAAGGGCTCCAGACCAGATTTGAATGCAGGAGAGTCCTCCTGGATCTGAAATATGAATCAACACAAGAATGATTTAACACTCAGAGGGCTGTGTTATGTCGCCCCCTTGTGTCAAGTAATGATATCACACTGTCCAGAATTTAGGGGGGGGTCCTGTGTCATGCAGAGAAATGCATGCACTTTGCAGGACAGTGCAAATTATGGCAGACACAATTTCTACACTGCCGTATTTTATGAGGGACAAAAAAATGACTAAAGTATAAATAAAACAATAAATAAATAAATGCTGAAAACAATACATCAATGAATAAATAATAAATACAATTTGTTAATGAAAAAGTCTATTTATATATTTTTACATGTATTTATTCATTTATTAGCTTATTTCTACAGTTATATCTGTATCAATACATACATTTCCACATTAATTGAGTTATTAATTTATTTCCGTATTTTTACATTTACACATCTATTTATTTCTGTGTCCAGGTCGTAAGAGGAAAAGTATTTATGGAAATTTGCTTCTGTCTGTTTTTCAAAATTGACCAATCCTACTTCAGTAATGTTAGGACGGCCCACTTAATTTACATATTTACTTTTCCTTGAACAACATGGACACAGAAATACATAAATAAATATAAGAATATATTTATTTATATATTAATTTGTATATGAACTGTTGCATATATATATATATATATATATATATATATATATATATATATATATATATATATATATAGATGCATTTATGTATTTCTTTATACTTTAGTCATTTTTTGTCCCTCATAGTATTTTGCATCCATCCTTAAATTTCCTCTACAGACACTTAAGAGTCAAACACAGTTTGGAGTCAGATATCTGCAGGTTAATGAAAAAGCCTTTTCTACCGAGTCTGCAGAACAAGAAGAACACTTCACTTCAATAAGAATGAACTTCACAGACAAGATTTATACTGTTTTAAAACACTTCCGGCAGGGTGTGCATTTCTCGACATAACACCTGCACCCTTGTTCACCCAGCCTGGTGAACAAGTTGATATTTAAAGATGATAACTCACACTTCAGAGCTTCAGTTTGTGCATTATTACACAGCTGCAGTCTTTGCTAAATGCTAAACAGTTTGTTTGGGTGTTTGCCAAATGCCAGCTCATCATGGGCGGACACCACGAGTTCTAACGTAACACCACACTGACAGACAAACACATGACAGTCACAAAGAAGCAGCTAAACTTCTTAGATTAATGCAGAAACAATGCATGCACCACACTTTTAGATTTTGCAGGTAAATTATCTTTAAAAAAACACGTTCAGAAAGTGACCGGCGGTGCGTTCAGGGACCTCGCTGCAACGTACCCCGTGGACATGATATCCACAACTAGTCCCCCCGTCCGACAGGAAGGAGCTCTGTGGCAGCCCCATGGCTCTCTGCTGTCCCGTACAGATGTGTGGATGGATGTCACTGAGGGACAGAGGTGCTAGAAGTCATTACTGAAAGATATTCAGCCTGGTTGGAGCTAGCTTAGCGCCGACAGGAGAGAGAAGAAGAGAGAGGAGGCACAGCAGGCAAAGCTAATAAATAAAGATGCCAGAGCAATCGAGCTGAGCAGGGATCGATTCATCGTCCTTGGCGAAGGTTAAAGCTTTAATCTCATTCATGAAAATAGGACAGTGAGGCTAGTTTATAAAGTTTTATTTATTGTGGTGTTCTCGGCTCTGTAGCTTTTACAGATCAACTTGTTGATCAGGTTTATTAGCTGTGATTGGAAAGTCCATTTGCACTTTGTGTGTTTTATGTTTTGTCTGTGTTGTATTAAGTGTCTCTCCCTGCAACCAAACCTACCTACAGGTACAAATAAAGGAACCTGAACCTGAACCTGAACCTGAACCTGCAAGTTTGAAGTCACTCACAACCTCTTCTGTCGTTCCCTTTATCACAACAATGCAGCATCACAATAAAAACTAAAATAATAACTGCAGCTATGTTGCACGTTTGGCCTAGAAGTATGTTGCAGAAATGACTTTTTATATATTCATCATTCTTTTTGAACAAAGCTTCATATAAATGAGAAATGGATTTGAGCTTGTATCTGTTCTAGTCTTCTGACTCCTTAAAAGCTTTTACTCCACAGGTCACACTCCGAGTGAGGGCCGGCTGTGGCTCAGTGGTAGAGGCGATTGTCTCTCAACCGGAAGTATTGAGGACTTGATCCCCAGCTCCTGCAGCGACATGTCCGATGTGTCCTTGGGCAAGAAACTTGACCCCAAATTTCTTTGTCGGTGGTGTATACATGTGTATGAATGGGATTAGCCTGTGTAAATAGTGGTAGTAGTAGTAATCATTTATTTCAGTCACAAGAAAAAACAAAAACATTTTGACCAAAAGGTGTCGGCTGAAGCTTTAGCTCATTACACCTACCCTTATTACAAATCTTATTATTTAAGACACGACTAGTTTGGTTACAAAAAAACATATCAGAACAAAATTTGTTCCAAGAATTTCTTTCAAAACAAAACAAATGAAACAAACAAAAAAACAAAACAGAAGTCACACTCACAAAAGATAATCAAACCGACCGTTTATATTTGTTAAAAAACATTTTATAAACAAAAATTTAAATCTGGAAAGTGAACTACACATTCTTAATTCCACAAGTTAACTCCTTTTACTGAAACACACCTGTTCTTTATGTTTGTCCATACACACCTGTTCTTTATGTTTGTCCATACACACCTGTTCTTTATGTTTGTCCATACACACCTGTTCTTTATGTTTGTCCTTACACACCTGTTCTTTATGTTTGTCCATACACACCTGTTCCCCTTAGTTCATACCAGCTCTCTCTAGTTTCAAAAAAACTCTGAATACTGTTCAGAAGCAAATGATCGTGTGCCTTGTACATTATCTGAGCAGTTTTTAGATCTACTAGATCGCTGAATAGACTTGAGCTTGTATATTTCTTTACATACACATTGATACACCACCGACAAAGCAGCAGGAGCAACCTGGGGTTAAGTGTCGTGCCCAAGGACACATCGCACATGCACCACTGAGCCACAGCCGCCCCACATCTAAAAACACATCACAAAATAAAGAACTGTAAACAGTCTGTGGAACATTTTGTCATTTCCCCGAGTTGTTGATAAGTTCAAACACTTAGCCTATCTGTAGGAAAAGTTGTGTTTGAGTTGCGCGCCTTACAGATGGTCCAGCATGTGCACACACCTGCTCCTTTCCCACCGTGATAATAAATACAAGCTCCTGTTTCAAACTTGTTGTTTTTTTTATGTCTGGAATACACTCAGGAAATATCCTCATTGATTTACTAATATTGGCACCAAACTTAACGATTGCCCAACACTTTCTGAAGGTCTTTCTGTCTCTCAGGGATATAAATACTTAAAAAATCCAACGTGCCATTGACTCCTAACTGCTCCAAGATGTTTGGGCTCGTGGCTTTTCTGTCCTGCATTGGTGAGTTGTTCCTGAAGTCGACTAAAAAAAACGATCTACGCTCTGTCTCAGTGAGGGACTGTGTGAACAAAGAGAAACGATGCTTTACCCTCTGCTCATGTTTTCTCCTGTAAGGGCTCATCTGGGCTGAGGCGCCCTTCAACCACAACGTGCACAATGAGAGGGTCATCGGAGGCAGCAATGCCGACCACAACACCTGGAAGTGGCAGGTAAAACCAGAATCATTACTTTTTTTCTTATACAACAACAATTAAATACAATTTTGTGTGTTTTGCTCTTTTGAAAATACAAAAAGTTTTTAATTTTTTAATTTTTTTTTATTGATTCTGTATCAGTGAGTGTTTGATTTGTGTTTGTTTTCCTCTCAGATTTCTCTCCAGTATGATTCATACAATGACGGTTCTTACTACCACATGTGCGGAGGCTCTATCATCGACGGTTTCCACATCATGACAGCAGCTCACTGTATCCTCAGGTTTGCTTTCTTATCACTTTTTATTGACATTTCTATACACTCGTAAACAAACTAATGTAACAACCCCAACTGTAAATCTTCACAATAAATAAAGACTTTTATTTTGTTAAGTTCAGGAGGATTTAAGGTTAAGCTTTGACAAACAAAATGATTCTTATATTTATAATTATTTCGTAAACATCGACACAGTAACAACATTTACTGTTTTTTATTTATTTTTGGAGCAGGAATCAGGAAGAATGAACTGTGCAACTTCAAAATAAAAGCTCTGTATGTTTAAGTTTCAGCCACAAAAAACTTGAAATAAAGGAATTGTTTTTGGTGTGCCAGAAGCTAGTGTTGCTAACATCCACGTCTTTGTTTTTCCTTCCTTCTATTCAGTACGGATCCCAGGGGGTACCGTGTGGTCGCTGGCGAGTATAACCTGTACGAGTACGACGGCAGCGAGCAGTTCATCAGCGTGGAAAGGATCCACATCCATCCTCAGTGGACCGGAGACCTGGGCAACGGGTAAAAAGACAGAAAGTCAGACCCCCCTCTTATGAACCAGGCTGAGATCCTCTGGTGGCGCTCTGCTGGCTCTTTAAAGGTCCAGGCTGAAAACCAAAAGGGGGGCGGGTCTTTAACTGTCAGAGCCCCCCCAGACTGCCAGAGGAGATCAGACCTGCAGAATCAGTCCCTCCTTTTAGTTCTCTACTTCAGACACTCTTTGACAAAAAAGCTTTTACTCTGTGATTTAGTACTGGTTCATTCTATTTGTCTGTTTGCTTTACTGGTTTGTTTACTGGTTTGTTTACTGGTTTGTTTACATTACACACTGTGAAGCACTTTGTTACCTGTACTGAAACGTGCTCTACAAAGACAGAATTAGCAACTCAATTTACCACTTGTTGTAGTACTTCCTCCCTCTGAACCCGAGGCAGTCCAAACTTTTCTGTATAATAAAAACGTGGTGATAAGATTCTCTTGTTGGATGTGTTTTGGTTCTCTTTTAGAAACGACATCGCCATCATGAGGCTGGCTGAGTCTGTTTATGACAACGGCTATGTTGCAATCGGCGAGCTCCCGGCCCCGGAACAGATGCTCCCTCATGACTTCACTTGTTACATCACTGGTTGGGGTCTGATGGACTGTAAGAAAACACACACACACACACACACACACACACACACACACACACACACACACACACACTTGACCATAAGAGGGGAAGGTGGGGAAGGCTTTCTGGGGCCCCCCATAGAGATCATCAGAAACATGGTCCATCCTAAATTTAATCAACGATCACCAAATTTTATTTTAAATCCAAAGACTCAACATAACTGATGAAACCGCCTCTTTTTTGATGGGTGGGCGTTCTTTTTGTAATGTAAATGCCATGCCGATTGCAGACAGGACGAGGAGGAGAGTCTTATCCAGGAGGAGACTAACGCTATCCGACATGCATGCACTGATATCCTAAAATTAAATCTGATAAAGGCCTGTTCAAGGGCACAGACTTTTTCATGGGTGGTGCCTATTTCCAATGCAAATTATCAATGCATGTCTCTCCACTCTCCTCACAGATATGGGGAGCGTCCCTGAAATCCTGCAGGTGGCGCCCATCAACGTGGTGGAGCATTCAGTCTGCTCACAGCATGAGTGGTGGGGCACCCTCGCTCGGAAGAGCATGGTGTGTGCCGGAGGGGATGGAGTCATTTCAGGGTGCCAGGTAATGAAAAACAAATGTACAAATCAGCTTAATGCAGGGGCGGCTTGGTCCTGAAAACCAGTTTACCTGGAGCATGTGCAAACCCCTTGTGGGCCCCCCACCCTGGCATCCCTCGATCAGTGCATGTCCATAGGATCCTGTTTGTGCATGTGTGTGTGTGTCAGCTTTTTTAAGACACAAGGCCCAAAGGGGGGATGCTCTGCCCTATAACTCTTGTGTGTCTCTCTCTGTTTTTCTTTTCTTTGTTGTTGTTTCTGTCACAGGGCGACTCCGGAGGTCCCCTGAACTGTTTCATCGACGGAGTCTGGAGGATCCACGGGGTCGTCAGTTACGGTCCAGCTGGAATGTGCAACCAAGTGAGGAAGCCCACCGTCTTCACCAGAGTCTCGTTCTTCACTGACTGGATCTACTCGGTAAGTGTGTTACCCTCTACCATGAGGTTCTGAAATTTTATCAGCTTTCCTGACTTCTGTTTCTTTGGTTTTGTTTTCTCTCCAGGTGACCAGATAAAAAAACTACAGATGGAAAAAGGGGATTTTTCTCACACTGTGGAATGGAACCATTGAAATAAAATAAAAAACGCATCTTATTCATCATGTGTGTAATTCTTGCATGGATGTGCTTGCAGCTCCTAATTCAACCACAGGGTGGCGACAGTGTATCATGTGTAGCTTTAAAACCAGACTGGCTCCTTTTAATTTCTCAGAAATGTGTTGCCTGACAAGTGACAATGACAGGTCTGTGAATGGGGTCACAGTTCAAGTGTTACTGCTCAAAAAGCAACAAAAGCAGAAAAGATTCTTTTAAAAAACAACCCTGAAGTTTTGACCTCAAGCTGCAAAACCAGTTCACCCAAATTCCTCTGAACGTTGAACCAAATACCAAAGAGATTTTACGCTCAAAAGCTCCCCGTGGCATCGAGGTAAACTCAGAGAGTCAGAGTGTAGGAAAGCCTACTTTATTATTTCTCTTCATGGTTTTGCAAACGTGAGCTTCAAACAGTCACAGGTCTGTCTGGAATTTCTTTCTCTCCTTACGTTTGTGGCGTCAGTCAGGAGACTTCGGCATGACTTCATGTAAAGTGTTTTTCTTAAGCATGGAGACTCCAAACCGCAGATGCATTCCTGTGGTTCACATGAAGAAACTAACTAAAAGAACATGAATTTAACTAATGCAAGCCTCTGCTGCCTTCTGCCTTAAATACTCCAAGAAACTGAGCAAGTTTGAAACGCATTGAGTGTCCTCTTAGGAAGAAAAGGATCATCAAATATGTCGAAAAACATGAACCTGTGAGGGTTTTGGTCGCCTCTGAAAATTCACAAAAAGGTTTCTAATGTAGCATGAAGTTCACTTGAACAAATCAGCACAACAAACAAGATGAGTCAAGCGTTTAGAAAATGTTTTTTTTTTATTATTATTTGGAGGGACAGGCTGTCAAAATGGCTTAGATGAAAGAAACTGTCTTTGAACAGCGGGTTAAAGTGTGAATATGTAAAAAATAAAGCAGCTTTGTTTGCTCTGCAGGACCATTCAAGCAGAAATATGTACAACACAAAAGGCAAAAAAAAAAAAAGTAAGACACGTTCTTTGAAAATAAACTTAAAAAAATAAGAAAAAAAGAAAGAAGCTGTACTGTTAAATACATTACATCGAGAAACACTCACTGATGCCATTTCTTCATGAGAATTGATGTTTTGTACAAGAGAAATGAACGTTTTGCTTGCAAAAAGAATCAGTGCCCTCTTGGATGGATTTCAAAAGTAATCTGAAGAAGAAAAAAAAAAAGGCAAAAAAAGAAAAAAAAGCGAATAATACATTTTTCCGATGTGCACGCTGCACTTTTCAAAGTATACAATTAATCAGAACAAGTTTTAACAAACAGGACCTGCATGCATAATTCCTAAAGGGTCCAGATAGGCTGCTGACACAGCTGCAGAAAGAGGGGGGGTGAGATATGTACATCGACTGTCCTCAGCTGCTCATCACCTCTGATCAGGTTCTGTCATAAAACGAGGAAACTCGTCCAACTTTCAGGGCTTCAGCGTGCGATAAAAAGTGTATAATATATGCAGTTTTTATCCACCAAAAGAAAACCCCTTCACGTGTCATTTCTAACATAGCGTAACCCGAGTCACAGACTGAATACAATCAAATTGATCTTTGCAATTTACTCGTTTTTTTTTTTTTTTCCAAGTGGCATTTTTGTGAAGATATCAAAGCGTAAGGCTGCCTATGAAAAATACCTCTGAATGCTGGAGAGTGAAACCCTTCATACGTAGACATTTCTCTATAATTCATATATCACAAAGGTTTCCCCCCCAGGGTGGAAAATTACTCGTTTTTATTTTTTGCTTTCTTAATAATAAAATATTCAATTTGTCAGTGATTAGAATTCTTTCGTCCACCTACATAAATTAGTTACAAAATATTAGTGTCATTTTCTATGCTTACATTATAGGCAGCATTACAATAGAGCCATCGTTTTTCTCGTCTCAGTGATTCGGGAGATCCACAGTTTTCAGTCCCCAAAAAAGCTTAAATGGAAGCACTGTGCGCACGCCGTCAGGAGAAAGGCAGGCGTGGCTCGTCCAGTAAGCAGGCACGGCCAGTTCGCTCCACAACAAGCCATTTTTACTTTTATTGCCAAACGTCTCAAAAATTAAATAACTAAAATGAAATGATGACATCATAATTAAATTACATCAAAAGTAAATAAAAAGTTAATGTGTAAGAGTATAGATATTAAATACTTTCTGACGGACTCATGGTCCCCATTTCCCGCCTAAATGTGATATGGAAAAAAAAAAAGGGAAAAGAAAGATTGCACTTTCAGGTTAAAAAATATCAAACCACAGTGCGTCTTGAGTGAAACTTTATCTGAAATAAATAGAATAAAATCATGAAGGAAAATAATTTAAAACAAGAGTAATAAAGACAACACAGCTACAGCTTCTGAATGATGCGAGCGTTACTTCCTGTTACCCTTCCATAAATAAAGAACTCCATCTGTTAGCGTTGATCTGCTGATTCGATCCCATAAAACCAAAACAATGCCTTTTCATACTATTTTCACAGATAAAGTGCTGATCGAGGAGCTTTTTGTTTTTTAAGAGGGATTTTCTTTTTTGTACCATAAACTTAAGACCCTTGGGAGGGATCTTGAGGAGAGAGTCTGCTAGCTTCAGGGTTCAACACAGGGACGACCCGGCCTACTCGAGGAAACACAAAGTGAGTTTTTCATTTCATATAAAGGCCATCACAGCAATGGTCACCATACATTGCCTCCAAAAGCTAGAAAGCTAGAAAAAATCCCTGAGGTGCACATTCAGCTGTGTTGAGATTCCCAACCTGGCCCCCTGGTTATTCTGGTTAAAAGATGCCTTTCTATTTTTTTTAAGCACAAAGGTTGGTGGTCTCCGTTTGGTTAAAAGAGCTTTCTTAGGAATCGAGAGCCTTCATTGGTTTTCTCCGGGCCGGGTCGAATTGATCTCTCTTTTAAAAATCTTTTAACACTAGCTGCCATCTCACACAGCAATAATCCTCACACTGCTTTGCTAACATTTTGAAGGCAAGTCTGGAATTTGAACATTTATTTAGGCAAGAGGGGAAATCACAGCTTCCTCAAAACATCTTCTTATGTGCATGTTCAGTCCCCTCACAGAGAAAACCTCCATTTTTGTTTTTTGTGCACTGTCCGTACATTTTTGTGTCAAACTTTCACAGACTCCATCACGGATAGTTTCATGGCTTCCTCCAACAGCTGATTGTCCGTAAATGTGGCGGGGGGTTCCGGGACAGATTCCGAAAGGCCGATGAGCGACTCCAGGAGGCACGTCCCCGGGTCGCTCACCGGAGGGAGACTGGGGTAGCTAGGCAACTGGAAGTGGAAAAAGTTGTCCATGTGTTCGTACTCCTTCAGGGAGTTGTAGAGCGAGCTCGGTCCCAAGCAGGGAAACCCGTCGAAGAACTCCAGGTCGGACTCCGACGAGAGGCTGAGGTCCATGTTGTAGCTCGCCGAGCGGTCCACGGTGGGTGATGGCGTGCGCGGTACGCTGCTGCTATGAAATAGTGCGTTTCCTTGGTTGGCGTTCTCGTCTAAAAGTTCTGAGATGGCCATCGCTCGATTGTCTGTGTGATCGTCCAACAAAGCAGCGTCTATGTTGTCATTCTCGTCGGCGAAATCCACCATGCTGAAGCTTCTGAAAGCCTCGGTGTGCGACTGCTGCTGGTCTTGCCGTTGATCTTGGCAGAAAATGTCTTTGCGTTCCCCGCTGTCCCGGCTGCTTCTCGAGCAGTTCTCGCTGAAGCTGAGAATGCGACTCAAGCCCTTCTCGTCGACGTCCAGCTGGGTGCGATTCTCACCGCACAGGCCCTCGCCTCCTTCAGAGTACTCGCTGTGGCCCGACGAGTCCGAGTCTGTCATGTCGCTGCTGCTGCAGCTGTTCTCCCCGGCCGCCGCCTGCTCCGAGCTGAAGGGGAAAGAGGGCACTGCGGGTAAGGTGGTGCCCCGCGTGGAGTTCTCGTCCTCTTCCTCCTCGGTGCTGGACTGCTCCTCCAGCCTCTTCTCCAGCTCCAGCTTCATGATGGTGTGGATGTAATGCGTCTGCACCCGGGTGGAGTTAAACTCGATGCGGCCCTCGATGTTACCGCAGCCATCCTTGGTGCAGCCGCATGGGAACGAGGAATGATCCATCTGTTGGATTGAAGAAAGAGTTTGTTAAATTCAAGTCAAACTGTAAGTCCAAAATGTGAAACAGACTTAAAGACTTTATAATCACATTTAAATATAATATAAATCAAGTATCTCCTCTGAAAATAACTCTGTGAGTCATGACTGTCTACAATGGGTGTAACACCCGAGTCCCACTGTCTGTGATGTTTTCAGAGTTTTCAGAGTCCTATCTTCAGTTTGTTTACATCGCCAGGACGGCCGGCTGACTCCTCCCCTCGTGTATAAAAGTTGTTTAATTGAGGGACTAGAGAAAAGAAGAATAACATACTGTACTCACTGCTTAACTGTGTTTCTAGATCACGCTCATTTCAGGTAAATTTACATGCAGTGTGAAGATACCAGCATAATAAAGATCGCTAGCATTAGCATGCTAACACAACAATGCAGCGCCAGTTGTTTTGGTTTCATGCTGGTGCTCAAGGGCGACATCTGCTGGATCAAAAAATCAAATATAAAGCCTTTAACTGTTGAACCTCTTCTCGACTCTTACCTGACATTTGATGCCAGCCAGGCTGCAGCCGCACGTCTCGGGCTCGCAGAAGCCCTGACAGTCGCAGCCGCAGTTCTCCCTGGAGATCCTCAGGTCGTGCAGCTGCCTCTTCTCCTCCTTGTCGATCTTCTTCACACCGGCGGCCTTGAGTAGAGCGTAGCGGCGTTTGGGCGGGTAAGGCTGGAGGAACGAGCCCTCTTCCAGGTTGGTCCCGGCGATGTCGATCTCGTGCTCCGGGATGTCGTCCACAGTTAGCCGCTCGGCCTCCTCATTCTCTTGAGTTCCATTCTTGGTCAGCTGAGGAGAACAAAAAGGAACCATGTTGTTGAAATAAGCTTGAATACTTGAATATGCCGTTAACAAACTCAGTATCAGCAGCGGTGTCTCTGATATCGCCTAAATTGTGGCATCAACAAATGGGAACTTGATCCCAAACCAATAAGCTTTAAGGTAAATCCTGTGACAAGTCTTGGTATTAGTGTTGATATTATATATTCAGGTCCACTCTTCTCACCTTCAGTTTCAGAGCCTCCAGCTTCTCCTCTCTGAGTCTGTTGAGGAACTTTTCCCGCCGCAGGAGCCGCTGCTCCACGGCGAACTCGGCGAGCGTGTACGTCTGGAGCACGCTGTGGCGCTGCATCATACCCAGAGTGCATCCTCCTCGACTGGGAACGCTGGTGAAGCCCTGGCACCGAGGGAAGGAGAACACCGTCACCTGGTCGAAGGTCACATTGCTCCGTCGCGCTCTCTTGGATTTCTTCAGGATGGACGTCGCTGTGGACGTAAGAAAAAATAACATTTAGAACAGGGATGCATTTGTTTTAAAAAAAATGCTTCAGTTGCATTCATGCACCACTAGAGGGCCTTATCCTCCTGGACTTGGATGAACTGAGATGAGCACAAACCCTGCTGAGCCTGGCTGTAAAAGGACACCCCTCTGATTCACTGGCCAAGGCTTATCATGTACCCAATTAAAAGACGCCGCTAACAGGAAGTCCAACACCCTTACATCCTGTAAAGTGAAACCTAAAACCGCCAAGAATTCCCTCGGCCTTGTTTCTTGTTTCTACCGCGCGACACAAACCACCCAGCCCAGGAATTTCCCACTTGGTGGTAAGGACACAGGAGGAAGCAGAGCTGCCAGGATCACACTGACCGGGGAGTTAATGCTCTGGGCTTTCCGGAAAGAGTTGGAGGGTGGAAGTCAGCTCTCGGGACAGGAATAAAAAAAAATATGCCCACCCTGGTTTTTTCCTTACAAGCTGAAAATCCCTACAAATGGCCCAATAACTCAAAAGGAGTCAAAGGTTGCTTCACTGCTAAAAACATTCAGCAAACCAGACATCTTTCTGCACCCAGACGGATACAATAAAACCATATGGGAATCAAAAATGGAACCATATGTGGGAACGAGCTCAACAATTATATTCCACTTCCTTTGCCTATAGGAATATTAAACACGACTTTTGAGTTCGCTTGAAGACAATGTTCTCCCCCTGCTACAGTTTTTACAGACGTGATGATACTACTTGGAAGGGGGAATTCCTCTTAGACTCTCATTTTCAAGGCTTTGGCACCTCCTTGGGGACACACCCTGATCAGCTAGCCCGTGAAATTTGCTGACGTCAACTGGGGGAAAAAATCTGTGTGTTTTCTTTGATTAAGTGAGGCTCGGATGAAGAATAAAAAAAACAACCTTTGACTTCAATGCAGCTGCACACAATAAGCTTCACTGTGTTGTTTAATCAGTCGCTCGGGGTAATGGAGATGAAACAAACTGCCAGTTTCAGCTTCACATCCATCAAATCCAGCCAGGCTTACAACACCTGCAGGAGACAAATGACACCTTCTCTGCTGCCTCCAAACGAGAACGCTTTCCTGCCCATTTCCCCCTCTTTCACTTCACAATGGCATGCAACTTTCCGTCCAACACAAACACCAGATTTATACTGGTCTGCTCAATCTGCTTTCTTTTCTTGATAGGCCAATCCCCCCTTCTTTTTTGTATCCCTTCACCCAGCCTCTTCTAGCACCTGTGCTGGGTGCATGCCCAGGCTTCAACACAAGGCTCTGTGTGTTCCCAGGCAGTGGCAACCTGCCAGCTCTTTCTCCTCCTGGCTCTCTGCCCCCTCCATCCTGGAAACCTCACAACTGTTTTGCCCCTTCTCCCTCCCCTTACAATCTCTCTTCAACCCCTGACCGAAACCTCTAAAGGCCAGCGGCAGCATCCCCAGATCCAGAGACAGAAACACACTGAAGCAGCTCGACCCGTGTCATTTGAGGGGAAAAGTGATGCTTTTTTTTTTTTCCCCGTCTGCAAAAGTTATAGAGCCAGCCAAGGTGAGCAGCCACTGCATAATACGATTAGCCATTTTGCAGCTTTAGGGCATGAAATCAAAAGGGGGGTATTCATTGCAGAAGTCTGAAATCATTTCTGTGAAGTGTTTCATGAGCTGCCAGCTGCCTAAATTCCTCTAACTCTCCTCCATTTTTATGGTTTTGTTATCAGAGCCCTCCGCGGAGCAGTAAAGACAAGGCGAGGGAGTGCGTTAAAAAAGCATGTACCATCAGCTCTTTCTGATGATTTACTGTCACAAGGAGAGAGGACACTCACTGTTGAAATGTGTTGCTGGGGAACTGGGGTTGCTCGGAGTGGAATCGAGGGTGTCGGAGTAGCAGCTCTCCCCCTCTGAGTCCCAGCCGGAGCAGGCCGAGGAGAGGGAGGAGGGCGAGGAGTAGCAGGGGTCCTCATCCACCTCCTCAAACTTCCTCTTGAGAAGCCCACTCATTGCGTTAGCAGCGAACAATCTGCCAAGAAAAAAGAAGAAAAAGAGCATACGGAGGGGGTTATTAACAAATACTTCAGAGCTATTTTAAGGTCTTTCAATATAAAACAATCAGAAGCAGTGGAAACAGGTTGAAGGTATTGTGCACACACACAGGCGTTGTGTTTTTTTTTCCCAGAGTTAATGGTACAAGCGAGTCCTGTGCTTGGCCATGTGAGACCGTAGGCATCCAAATCTCGTGCTGCACTCAGCTGAGAGTGGAAATAAGCCACAGCACAGGAAGCAATCAATCAGGCCTATTCACATAAGTCAACAATTACTGGACCCTTCGCCCTCTTCCAAATCCCATCAGAGCAGCAAAATGCATTGATTAGAGGGAAATAAACCCGAGCACGAGAGGTGACCAAATGATGGAGACACAGACATTAAAATGTCAATCATTATTACCTTTAGCTTATCAGATTTCTGAATCAAAGCAGTCTGCAGCTTCTTCCTGTTCAGTGTTTTCCTTCATTGTAAATATGTACAGCTATGCACTGTTTACATGTTTTCTTATGCAACTTGTGCATGTGTTCTTTCAGTGCTCCCGTGAGAGGGGCTGCTGGTTCAGCGATAAAAACAATCAATCCTTTGAGAGAGAGAGAGAGAGAGAGAGAGAGAGAGAGAGAGAGAGAGAGAGAGAGAGAGAGAGAGAGAGATGGAGAAAGAGAGAGAGAGAGAGAGAGAGAGAGAGAGAGAGACAGAGAGAGACAGAGAGAGACAGAGAGAGAGACAGAGAGACAGAGATGGAGAAAGAGAGAGAGAGACAGAGAGAGAGACAGACAGAGAGAGAGAGAGGGAGACAGGCAGGCGGAGAAACAGGAGAAAAAAATGATCTTGAGTTCAGGAGGAAAAGGAGTGTCATTTATAAAACACCACCATCTGTAAAACAGTCTCTTTGTGATAATGTCACTGATATCTTCTCATCTAATCCAGCCAATAATTAATACTGTTGTAGATTTTCCAGTTCTCTCAACTCGTTCCAGGAATAACAAAACCAAAAGATGAACATGTTTTCACGGCTTGGGGGGTGTTTAGAGGGACATTAGATGCGTCACGAGCTCTGACAAACAACAGACAGAAAAAATTCTTCACAACTTCTGGGAAAGCGGACTTCAAGAGAAGACGGGGTCATCATCGCAGTCCGAATTCTGAATAACTGAGGGGTGGAGGGAGGAAGGAAGTGGAGGGGAGAGGGAAGACATGACTGGGCTCGAGTCCAGCTGCTGACACTCCCTACAACGATGTGGAATTGGAAAAGTAGGCTTTTACTTTCCCCATAAAAAAGATCATTTCACCATCAAACTGTTTACTGTGTGCAGCGTCGCGGCCAAAATCACTTACAGCTGCTGCAGCACGTTATGAACGCACTTCAGTTTTTTGTGTTATACTTAGCTGTGTTTGTCCAAATATTTGCTTTGTAGCACCTATAATCTTGTAGTAAAATGTCTACAAGGAACGCTCATTTTGCAGTCGCAGTTTCTCTAGATTTTTAAGGATAATTGCAGATCTTTAAATTAGTTAAATGCACGTTCCAAATATAGCGATAATTCTTCCCAAACACGGCTCAGACACTCAGACACTCAGACACTCAGACACCGAACTGCTCATGCTTATTTGTCACAACGACTCTTTGGAGGTCAGTTAAATGTGTCAATGTCAGATATAAACGTCACAACCAAAGATCCTCCAAAGGCTTATCAGGAACTTTAACTCTGTGTGTCTTAGCTGCATGCCTGGATGATGTTATGCAAGTGTCAGGACTCGAGAAACAGGAGGGAGCAGGTATACAAGGGAAGGGGTCAATTTCAGCATGCAACAGGGAGCAATTATGCAAAAGCAGTCGCGCCTTTTTGACAAGGATAAAAGAGAAGAGTCAGAGTCAAGGGCGAGAGGCGGACACCTTTGTTGCAGCTGGTTACTGTTATTGCTGCAGTCAGATGTCGTCGTCCCCAGAGCGTGTATGATGAATGAATCACCTTGCAATAGGTCAAGCATTGCTCTGCACACACTCTCTGCAACAAACAAAAAAAAGGCATCCCTTTTCTAATGTGACCACCTCAGGGGCAAAGCGTGCTGAACGAGAGACACAGCTGCTTACGTTCCAAATCCAGCAGCAAATAATCTCTGAACACCTTCTGCACCTAATAATACTATCACCTTGTGGGATTTGGGTTGAAACAGTTTGGAAAACACCTGGATCTGCATCTGTTGCTATGTGTTCACTGATCAGACAACAAGTGTGTGTGCTATAAAAACACACACACACACACACACACACACTGCAGAAATGAGGAGCACACATGGGTTCACCTTACATTTTTTGCACACCCTTTGCTTGTGGAGGAAAAAAATGAAAACAAAAGCTGCGAGGCATCCTCAGGGGAGTGCAGAGAGCGCCAGCTAAGCAAAGTCTTTTTAATTAAAAGCTGCAGTGAGGCAGAAGTGGGAGGAGAGGTGGAGGGGGGGGGGGGCCGTGGTGTCAGAACTGGGTCATTGTCTCTTGACTGCAGTCTACCTGACACATTGATTTGTTAATCCTGTTCAATGGGCAGAAACAATGGCGAGAGGTTAATCCTGGCGAGGGGGGGGGGGGGGGGGGGGTGGAGACGGCTTGTAGTCAATCTGGAGCTTCTCAGCCTCTGCACCCAGAGAACTAAGGCCAAGAGAGCAGGGAGAAGGGGATGGAACGAGGGACCCGGGGTAAAAAAGAAAAAAAGAAAAAGAGACAACAATCAAAAAATGACTCATTTGCACAAAAAAAAAAAAAGGGTTGAGGGAAAAAGATAAAAGAGGAGAAGTCAGAGAGCCTTCTAATGCTCGTCTCTAAATGGAGGATGGATGTGATTGGACAGACAGAGAGGAGAGAGGAGAGGCAGCACAGCATGTTTTTAACGTGCAGCTAAATTATGCATCACTGTCATTCCATCAAACCACACACACACACACACACACACACACACACACACACACACACACACACACACACACACACACACACACACACACACACACACACACACACACACACACACACACACACACACACACACACACACACACACACACACACACACACACACACACACACACACACACACACACACACACACACACACACACACACACACACACACACACACACACACACACACACACACACACACACACACACACACACACACACACACACACACACACACACCACTGAGGTGCTCCCCGACCAGTCGTCTCAGAGTCGGGGAGATAAATCTCTGGTGAGGACATTTGTCACCAGAAGCACGACACACAGCTCGAGTCAGATGCAGAACTATGTCAGTGGAATAAGATTATCTTTGATACAAGCAGCTACGGGGCTGATGATATGAAGTCAGGATGCCAATTCAAGTCTCAGTGTGTTTTTATTTACAGACAGCTCACTCATGGTTTCTATTAATGAATCTTAAATTATTCACACAGGGGAGGATGTTGAAGGCTTTAAGAAAATCAATCCAAGAACATTTAAAGGAAAAGGTAAACAGCAAAACCAAACTTTAGTTTCCTGAAAGTGTTGAGAGGGCGAGGATACATGTCTTGAGGAAAAAGTGCAAAAAAGAAGAGGAAGCTAATGTTTAATGCAACCTTACATAAAGTAATCACCCGGCAGCCCACGTCTGGCCTGCAGCCCCCCCGACAAGGACAAGTCACAGCTGACTTTGCCCCCGCGCACCTTCTGTCCTGTCCAGCCTCTCTGCAGCTTGAGATCAGTGTGGGTGGGAGGGAGGAGCCACAAGTCGCAGCAAACTCAGCCAGCAGAGAGCATTTACATGACAGCCCGGTGCAGTGTGTGAATGAGTGACTGGCTGAGTTTGAGTGCTCATAAAATGTGATAATGATGAGCCTGGGAGTCTTCCTGCGTGTGTGTGGAAGCATGTCCAGGCAGGCTAACCCCCCCCTGCAGGCTTCTCACTTCCAGCTCTGTCACAGAGAAGATGGAGGTGATTGATCAGAGTCATCAAGGTGACGGCTGGAGGAAACACTCAGTTTCTTCAGCTGTGACTCAGAAGCACTCCACCTGCTGGAACAAAGCAGGGAGGGCTGCTGCTGCTGCTGCTGCTGCTGCTGCTGCTGCTGCTTCCTCCTCTATGAGCCTGTTGTTCCAAAAAGCTGGCTGTGTGCGACTCTGCCACAGAAACATTCTGTTCCTCTGCCTCGACCCGTGTGCGCACACTGGATTCCAAAAAAGTAAGAGGTAGTGGGAGGAATCGTACAAAACAAATAAATAATGTCATGTCTCCAGGCCACAGGAATTCCACTCTGGCAGAAAACACTCTTGCTGTACTAGCGGGGAGAAGAACACAGGCTCTATCTAACCCAGATGTGTTTTCTGCTGCTAACCTCTGGAACGCCCTGCTCCTCTTGTGAGGCAGCCGAGCACGGCTACCTTTTTGCTATAGCCACACCTGACAGAGGGGTATTAGCTTGCACGTGGAGGTCACATGCCTCTAAGCTGTCATTAATATGCCATGTAGGACCAGACTTAAATGACCAGGCGTTGCCTGCAGGACTCAGACTGTGTGTACTCTTGCTTATTTGTGTTTGTTTACTCAAACTGTAAACAGAGAAGGAAAAAAAAAAATCTATGGAAAGTAAAACACAAAAACATGCAGCTCTGACACACAAGCATGTGCAGCGTGTTGAGAGATTCTCAAGCAAAAATTGCTTCGCATATAACATGCAGCTTTAAGCGTGTGTGTGTGTGTGTGTGTGTGTGTGTGTGTGTGTGTGTGTGTGTGTGTGTGTGTGTGTGTGTGTGTGTGTGTGTGTGTGTGGAGGAAGGGAAGATAGAAAGGAGGGGGGTTGGTTCAGGGGTCGTGCTCCAGTCTGGGACACTTGCAGTGAGGAATGCTGGGAGAGGACAAAGCAGATGGGAGCGCTCTCTCTCTCTCTCTCTCTCTCTACACTGCTGAGTGGGAGACCGTCAGCAGACTCCCTGCACCCCCCCCCACCTCCCCCCTTCTCCTCAAACCCCCCCCCCCCCCCCCCCCCCCCCATGTCTCCAGGCACAAAAGCGTGGGGCCATTCTGCGTGACCAAAATGAAGCAGGCATGCAGACAACCTTGTCTGAACCCTGCATTGCTGCTGCTACCTCCTCCTCCTGCTGCTGCTGCTGGGGAGTCAGATATATGAAGAGTGAGTGTGTGTGTGTGTGTGTGTGTGTGTGTGTGTGTGTGTGTGTGTGTGTGTGTGTGTGTGTGTGTGTGTGTGTGAGCTTCCCGGGGTTGTGAAACATACACTGAACGTGCTACACAGGAAGTGGCCATCCAGATTATCTGCGCCGTGTCTGACAGCTGCAGGAACAGCAAGGTTAGCTAAATACAGGATCAAATAATGGGAGAGGAGGGAGTCAAGATGTAAATCCTTCACATATGACACACAGCTCTTTTTGTTATAGGCTATAAGTTTAGGAAAATGCAACAGACTGGATAGAATTCAATCAGAGGGCTTTAAGATGGAGAAACGAGATTTGGAAAAAAAGAATTGTTTTAAAGCTCGGCACATTCCTGGAGGAAAAAAAGCATGCCACATGAAAAGCACAGCACAGACTGACTGCTGCTGCTGTGTTCTCTCTGTAAACAAAGGATCATTGAGCTCTCTCCAGCACTAATTCCAGAAAACATGATTCCAAAAAGGATCCGGGTGAGGTCGCGCTAGAGACGATTCAATTGGTTAAGTCGCTTCTTAGAGAAAAAAAAAAAGAAGCTGATTCTGAGGCTCTTAAAGGTAGAATACATAAAGAAAATAATGCATTAATAACAGCTTCCCTTAGGAAATACAATCAGCACAAATGTGGTTCATGCCTCAAATTGACGCTGCTGATGAGCCAATGAGCAGCAGGGAACATCAGCGTGGTGTAATGAATTAAAAATGTTTAAACAATAAAGGGTCTCCCCGTCTCACTGCTGCTGTACATTAAACTGTTAAACAGCTTCCCGCGAGATTTTGTAAATCAACAATTAATCATTATATTTGGCTAAAAAATGCCAAAAGATGACCCGATCACTTCCACGTGATTAATGCTAATTCTAATGACAGCAGCCCCTGTCTGTCAGCTGTGTGTGTGTGTGTGTGTGTGTGTGTGTGTGTGTGTGTGTGTGTGTGTGTGTGTGTGTGTGTGTGTGTGTGTGTGTGTGTGTGTGTGTGTGTGCTCACATGTTAGTGCCTTCAGGAGTCGCTCGTGTTACAAGAGGCGCTGAGCTGAGGTGAACGAGAACTCCAATACACAAAGCCGACCTCATAAACAGTTCACACAGATAAACCCACAGCCTCATAAACAAAAAGAACACACAGCGTAATGTCAAAAAGCAGAAGTGTGAGCTGTGAGGATTTAAAAGCACCACCTGAATAAGCAGAGATCGATACTAGAGTCTATAAAATCGATAAATGGATGAAGCGAATTGTTTGGATCTCGCCTACATCAACAAATCATTTTTAATCCTTCTCCATCGTCACGTTTTCTATCACCTGTGTGAGCGACACTAGTTAGTTCAAACTCACTTTAGCAGGTTAGATAATTAACCCAAACGTTTGGATAATCAGCCTTCAAGTTAAAATGACAGAAAGTGTCAAAAGAGAATCAGCGTTCAGCGTTTCTTCGGCACATTACGCACAGAGTGTAGTCCCTTTAAATGACACGGAATAAGAAGTATGTGGCTCCCCTTGTTCTCTCTGGTTCAACACATTCAATAAAGCCAACAGCAGCGGACTCTCCATTCTGTGTCTACTCACCACCAAGTCGCGTATCCGATCACCATCGGTGACGAAATCTCGCCTGGTTTTTACAGCCAAGTAATCCAAAATGGCACGAATAAATAGCGGCGCTTTGCTTTGCTTGAACCCCGCATACAGACTCCACAGCTCTCGGCTTTGCTATTGTCTCTGTGTGTGTGTGTGTGAGAGTGTGTGAGAGTGTGTGTGTGTCCGCGCTGTATACGGAGGCTCCGTACCAGCTGAAGCGCTTCCCTTGTCTGGAGCAGACTGCCGAGAAGCGCAGCCTTTTTTCGTCAGTGGAAAACTCCCTCCCTGGCGTCTCTGATCTGACGCAGGCGGTGACACAGGGAGGCTGCCCACGCCGCTTCCTGCCTCTTCCTCCCCACTCACTATCTGCCACTTTACAACCTGCGTGACAAAATACACACAGGCTACATATGGTCATCGATGGTGTTCATTTAATAAGTATAAGCTGCATATATATATCACATCAGGACATTTGTATTATCACCCTTCAATGAGCCCCTGGTGGTGAGTTTGAGAATAAACAAACAACATTAAGGCTCTCTGAGAGGTGGATTAGGGAAACATAATTACAAAACACAACAACAAAAATGTAATTCCTGATTTAAAGCTGAGAAACCTAAAGATAGGTATAGCTCATATTCTCGTTATATAAACAGCACAATGATAGAGCCTGTAAATGTTCTTTTAATGAGCTTTATCTGTTTTATCGTTCAATAACTGGGAGGATATCTTGTGTTTTTTTTAAGGCCTCTTGTTAATCTGAGTTTTGTTTTGTCTTCTGTACATCAGCTGTTGATTTTTTAAAATATATTTTCTGGGCCAATCTTTTTTAACCTTTAATGGAGAGGACCGCTGAAGAGAGACAGGACGTGTTGGGAGGAGAGAGCTCGGGGATGACTTGCAGCAAAGGGCAGATGTCGGATTTGAACCCACGATCGCTGACTCTGTACATGGGTCGTGCTACATAACCGCTGGGCCATCCAGCACCCAGATGTTGATTTATTAAACACATATTGAAGCCCATTTGGTGGGACTTACTTCTCCTTATAGATCTAAATTAATTATCAGCTTTTGGCCTTTAAAATGCTACTTCAGCCTCAAACTTGGCTGTTACTCTTCCTGATATTCATGTTTATTTTTTTTTTTAAAGGGAGGTGACACATTACAGCAGGCGTTAGATTGATAGATCGAGGAGTTTCATCATTACTCGACTGATCCCTGATAATGATGTGGGTGGTGTGTCTTGTTTCCAGTTAAACAGCTGACTGAGCTGTATGAAATTATGACTCAGTTTCTTTTTCTTGGAACACAAAAGTGAAGCAGAGTTTCGAGGGAAACTATATACAACCGTTTACTATAACAATAGATCACAGCTACGTTCATATGCTAAGACTCAGCAGAATCATTTACAGTCTATGTGGCTGTGAGGGGATTTTGATTCATGATTTCTGATTTTATATTCATCGAGTACTTATCAATCTTTTGCAATCTTACAGAAGTTTTAATTTTTCACTTTTAAACTTTGAAAAGTGTGAATATTGTTGTCAGTATTTTTAGAATCCTTGAAGGGAAATGTAGTCCTTTTGGGAATTAGCCCACAATCCTTTGATTTTTTGATCAATAAAATCAATCAATCAAACTTTATTTATACAGCACCTTTCAGACAAATTAAAAAAATTCAGAAAAGTTATTGAAGAAAAAGTAGTTTATAAAAGTATTGAGAGACTAATGCACACCAATAAGAATTAAAAAAAAATATATAGATAAAAATTAGAAAATAAAATACAACACATAAAAGCAATAAGACATTAAAATGAATACAGGAGAAGAATATTTAAAATAACACTTAGATGAGAAATAGATCTGTTTGTCAAATATAAAGTGAAGTTAGCCGTCACTTATAGCTTAGCTTAGCACAAACACCAAAACATAAAAAACTACAAATAACCTCTATGCACACGTGTTCATATACTTGTCGAGTGTTATAAACGGATATGAAAGAACCATTTTAGGAGATGTTTAGTCCTTCTGACTTCTCGGCTCGGAGCTGGTTTAATGTTTTTAATCTAAGATAAAGATGAATCATCTTAACCAGGATGCCTGAGTGTCTGAAAACAACACGCTGATGATTCAAATCTTGTCTTTTATAAGAATTTGACTTGATTACGACTTTCTGGAAGGAGCGACATAATTGAGAAGGAAGTGGATGGAGAGTAGAGAACGTTTTGTACCAGTTCTGTAACTTTGAGATGATCTGATTTGTCGATGATTTCAAAAGGAGAATGGAAAATGAAACATGTGAAACGAAGCGCTATCAATGAACTGTGCAAGCTAACGCGCTAATTAAGATTAAAACATCTGAAGTATAAAAGCTAAATTAGATAATTTATCTTTGAGTAGCGGTCTGGTTGGGTGAATAATTTCTACTCATACGACCCTGGAGGATCATTTTGGTGAAGTTTCCAACTCAATTCATGATTTCCCATCAGCACAAACTTTGAAATTCCTTCCTGTTGTAATCACTGATTGAATCAACTTTACTTTCTCCACAAGCAGCCACACACACACACACACACACACACACACACACACACACACACACACACAGACACACACACACACACACACACCCCTCCTCTGCTGAACTCCTCCCAGGTATTCACAGGTCCTGCGTCCGGCTGCGCGCACGCTGACATGTTTCTGGCGAAGTGTTCTCCCAAACGTCAATACAGGTGCTCGACTCAGACATTTGGGGAGAGGTCTCCTAAAGCTGTGTACATAGAGCTATGCTAATTGTCTCCCTGCTAATAAAGGGTCCTTTCTCACCAGCCTGTTGAGCCTGAGGGGCCTCATTTTAAAGAGGCAAAACAAGCACATCAAGCCCAATGACAGCAGATACAGTCCCATTACTCCACACAGCCGGTTTCTGTTCTCCTGAGTTTGAAAGTGAGAATAACAGAAGATGAAATACTCCCGGTGTGGGTTTAAGTTCTTGCAGATTTTTGCTTTGGAGGTGGCAGTTTCACCAGAGCCACAAATTAGCATCTGAACAGGAGTGAACGGCTTTGTGATAATGAACGTGTTAGATGTCAGAGATTATAGCCGGCCACACGACGTCATCATCTGTGAACTCTAAGGAGTCGTTTTAAAAATGATGGTGCAACTTTAGGAGAAGCTGATGATTAAACACAAAGACGATGTGGGAACATGAATATGAAAACATTTAGTCACATGGGTCATAGAAACCACTAATAGAGCTGCTGTGCTTTACATTTCTTAATAATGAAATGACCAGTTTTGTCAGCTGCTGCCACGGCCTGATAAACGGTCATTAAAATAAGAACTGAAGGGGTTAATGCAGCCTTTGTGGTGTTGAGATCACAACTAGAAGGTAAAGGAGAAGGTGTAGAGAGAGGGGCTGGTTGTATGGTGGGGATGTGGGTCATCACTAGATTTTTTGATAGATAGATAGATAGATAGATAGATAGAGAGATAGTGTTCAAGACCACAGTAAAGGAGACCAACACAAGACCAAGACCAGAGTGCTCAGAGACCAAGACAAGACCAAGACACAGCCAAGACCAAGTCAAGACCAAGACATACCCAAGACCAAGACACAGCCAAGACCAAGTCAAGACCAAGACATACCCAAGACCAAGACAAGACCAAGACATACCCATGACCAAGACAAGACCAAGACATACCCAAGACCAAGACATACCCAAGACCAAGACAAGACCAAGACATACCCAAGACCAAGACATACCCAAGACCAAGAGAAGAACAAGTCAAGACCAAGACCAGAGTGCTCAGAGACCAAGACAAGACCAAGACAAGACCAAGATATACCCAAGACCAAGACACAGCCAAGACCAAGTCAAGACCAAGATATACCCAAGACCAAGACACAGCCAAGACCAAGTCAAGACCAAGACATACCCAAGACCAAGTCAAGACCAAGACATACCCAAGACCAAGTCAAGACCAAGACATACCCAAGACACAGCCAAGACCAAGTCAAGACCAAGATATACCCAAGACCAAGACACAGCCAAGACCAAGTCAAGACCAAGACATACCCAAGACCAAGACAAGTCCAAGACATACCCAGGACCAAGACAAGACCAAGTCAAGACCAAGATATACCCAAGACCAAGACACAGCCAAGACCAAGTCAAGACCAAGACATACCCAAGACCAAGACAAGTCCAAGACATACCCAGGACCAAGACAAGACCAAGTCAAGACCAAGACCAGAGTGCTCCGAGACTGAGACAAGACCAAGACATTTAGGGATCAAGACCAAGTCAAGACCAAGACATACCCAAGACCAAGACAAGTCCAAGACATACCCAGGACCAAGACAAGACCAAGTCAAGACCAAGACCAGAGTGCTCCGAGACTGAGACAAGACCAAGACATTTAGGGATCAAGACCAAGTCAAGACCAAGACATACCCAAGACCGAGACAAGACCAAGACCAATGAATATAACAGAAAAATCATCATCTTGTGTGCAGCAGGCGTGTCTCTTACTTTAGACCATGAAACTGGGAATGTTGCGGCCGTAACCCCCCGGAGATGAAAAAAAATCAAACCTGAAATGAAAGAGATTTTTTTTCCTTCTAATCACAGTAATGACGTGGACAATTAGCAGATCACTGGTGGTCTTGATTTAAAATCTGATACTTTGGAGACCTTTTAAAAGTGGTCTCCAGACCGGTCTTTAGACAGAGTATTACAAAAGTACCATGTGGTGTTACAGTACTTAAGGACACTCAGAATCACAGACGTGAAAAACAACCGTCTACTATGAAATCCTGGATCCTTGTACCTCTTTATGAATCTAGAATCCCCCAAAATAACAACCAAAGAAGGAACGATACCCTGGTTTGACCTCTCACAATTTATCACTTCAACTCTATAAATGCTATGAGTAATCTATGTTAATTTCTCTGAGAGCACAGCACGCTTTGTAATAACAACACAGTGAATGTTTTTTGCTTCCATGCAGCCAAGGTGTGTAATACTTGAGGTGAGGGTGTGTTAAAGCTCCAGCAGTGTGAGCCCAGGAGTCAGCATGTCCAGACAGACTCCACCCAGTGAGCTTCTCCCTGTCGCCCTGCAGATCAACAATGAAGCATCCAAACCCACAGTCACATGAGCGGCAGCAGCAGTCACAGCCATTACTGAGGAATTCAGCTCTCTCCACTCAAAGATACCTAATAATCACCAACATTAACAATTAGTCCTCTGTTTGACAAGTCCCAGAGAGCCCCGGAGACGTTCTCCCTGGCTCTGCCTCCGCTGTGGGTTTGGGTCAGAGTAAAGACTAATTATAGCAGGCAGCAGCGTGAGCAAACAGCAGATCCCTGACAGGTTCAACAGATGTTGTTTTGATGGACAAACATTATTTAACAGGAAAAATCTTGAATACTTGTTCTTGTGTTCCAGGTCTTTGATGAAGTGCCCTTCATGACTTTCTCTTGAGACAAACAGGAAGTGTCTCAGCGGTGGAATTTATCCTTTCTTATGTCCCCTCTTTGAAGTCCCCTGTCCGGCCCGTTAAATTCTCCTATTTGATAAACAAGGAAAAGTTCCAGGGAACAGGGCGACTCACACATGTTTACCCTCTCTTCTTCTAGGGAAAAAAAGCTTCATGTGTTTGTGTGTGTGTGTGTGTGAAGGATGGGGGGATGGTAGTGCCAAAGCCCCTGAATCAGGCCTGAATACATTAAGACCACTCTCTTTAAAAGTGTGCCAGAGAGTTCATGGTGGAAGACGCCCCTCCAAGAGCACAATAATGGGCTTCAATGCTTTCCATCTGCAGACGGAGAAAGGCCTGTGACTGCACGTGCTGCGTGGAGTGGCCTCAACAATGTATCAATTTAGAGCCATCACAGGCGTCGTAAAAAGCTCTCTTGTTCACCATATCCAGAGCGGCCATTTTTTCCAACATGTCATGCTCGGGATGCAAGGTTTCAAATCCTGATGTGAAGTTGTACAAATGTTTCTGAGAAATAACAACCAAGTCACTGCTCCTCTATATCACAACAACAACAATGGGTGAGACAATTTAAAGTTAATCAATGTGCTTTTTACACTGCAGGTCACACCTATACATTCACACGCTGATGGTAGAGGCTGCTGAGTAAAGAGTCCATCAGTATTAACTCATCCATTCACACGCTGATGGTAGAGGCTGCTGAGTAAAGAGTCCGTCAGTATTAACTCATCCATTCATACGCTGATGGTAGAGGCCGCTGAGTAAAGAGTCCATCAGTATTAACTCATCCATTCACACGCTGATGGTAGAGGCTGCTGAGTAAAGAGTCCGTCAGTATTAACTCATCCATTCACACACTGATGGTAGAGGCTGCTGAGTAAAGAGTCCGTCAGTATTAACTCATCCATTCACACGCTGATGGTAGAGGCTGCTGAGTAAAGAGTCCGTCAGTATTAACTCATCCATTCACACGCTGATGGTAGAGGCTGCTGAGTAAAGAGTCCGTCAGTATTAACTCATCCATTCACACGCTGATGGTAGAGGCCGCTGAGTAAAGAGTCCATCAGTATTAACTCATCCATTCACACACATTCACACACTGATGGTAGAGGCCGCTGAGTAAAGAGTCCGTCAGTATTAACTCATCCATTCACACACTGATGGTAGAGGCCGCTGAGTAAAGAGACCGTCAGTATTAACTCATCCATTCACACACTGATGGTAGAGGCCGCTGAGTAAAGAGTCCATCAGTATTAACTCATCCATTCACACACATTCACACACTGATGGTAGAGGCCGCTGAGTAAAGAGTCCGTCAGTATTAACTCATCCATTCACACTCTGATGGTAGAGGCTGCTGAGTAAAGAGTCCATCAGTATTAACTCATCCATTCACACTCTGATGGTAGAGGCTGCTGAGTAAAGAGTCCGTCAGTATTAACTCATCCATTCACACACATTCACACACTGATGGTAGAGGCTGCTGAGTAAAGAGTCCATCAGTATTAACTCATCCATTCACACTCTGATGGTAGAGGCTGCTGAGTAAAGAGTCCGTCAGTATTAACTCATCCATTCACACTCTGATGGTAGAGGCCGCTGAGTAAAGAGTCCATCAGTATTAACTCATCCATTCACACACATTCACACGCTGATGGTAGAGGCCGCTGAGTAAAGAGTCCGTCAGTATTAACTCATCCATTCACACACATTCACACCCTGCTGATGAAGCAGCAGGAGCATTGGCTAGAGAGTGACTCATTCACACTATAGGCCCAGTTGCTGAAGCATGATTGTCCCCCCCTCCCCGTTCCCCCACTGGCCTGCACTCACACTGCTTCAGGACTAACCGGGTCTTAGCACGGTTACCTCTTGTACGTAACGTCGTAATACAACACGTGCATGTCTTTAAGTGGTCATGAAGCGTGATCAGTTTACAAGACGGGCAGCCTCAACACCCTGTCGATTCTGAGTCTGCACAGCGGAGAACAACACAGAGAACATGACAGCAACTTTACTGACTTTGAGGCTTATTTTGAGTCAGATTCAGACAGAACACTGCAGGATTTCTAAGCTATTCTCTCGTGCTATGTGTGTGGGCAGCTGCAGCCTCTTCCAACCCTGCCAGGCCTGAGGAAGTGTCCTGTGCTCGAGCACGGAACAAAGCGGTCACACTAGTCAAACGAACTGGACATAGGGGGTCAAACATAAACAAATAGTGACTTCACCTAATCTACCAATCACATAGGGCTATTTCAAGAGTGATAAAAAAATATTGTGAAAAAGGTCAGGGAAAAACAAGACGAGCTGTTTTCAAAACAACATTTATAGACTTACTCAGCTAAGACACAACAGCTAAACCAATTCCTAGCTTACTTTTATTTTTAGTTGTAAGGGAATTAAGCCTTTCCTGTCCTTTCCTGTCACATTATAGAACAGGAAGGTTAGCTAGTACCTGCTTGCCTACTGTAGCCCAGTGTCCCTCCAGGTTTTCACCACCTATTGTTGTTTTAGTGTCTCATTAATTAAGGAGCAGTGAAACAACAACATGGTGAATAAAAGGTGAAGAATTGGCCAAAGGAGTGGAATCAAAAAGCTGCACATAGAAAGATCTAACAGATAAGATAAGATAACATAAGATAAGATAATCCTTTATTTATCCCACAACGGGGAAATTTACATTGTTACAGCAGCAAAGAGCAAAGATTGCAAACAAAAAGTGAACACAGTACACAATTTAAATAAAAAAAATAAATAAAGAATGCACAAAAAAATAGATACTAAAAAATAGATTTTAAAAAAAATGAAAAAATGAAAATTTCTTTTTATAATTAATAAAAAAAATAATGAATAAATACAAATAAAAAAAAATAAAAACAATAAAAATAAATAAAATAAAATAAAAAACATTACAGTGTCAGGTAAAATATTCAGAAAGCTGGCCCTGGAAATACCCAAAGCGTAAACTATAAAAAAAACAAAAACAAAACAACATTAATAGAAGTTGAAAGTGTCCCCTGGAGCAGCGACACACCAGATGAGACTGAGTCTGATGTTGTTGTTTCTCTGGTCAGGCTGGAGCAGACGGACTCATCGGGGGCTCAAGGAGAGAGGGGGTGGGGGGGGGGGGGGGGCTGATTGATGGCTCCAGCTGTCCCAGAGGAGAGGAACACAGGCAGACAGCTGGTCACCTGTAGCCCCAGACACAGCATTGTGTTTCACTGCAGAGGGCAACCAGTGCAACGCAGAGTTCAAGCCAGTGTTGATGACGGCCGAGAAAACAGAGAGACGAGACTTCAGGAATCAAAGAGCACTCGAGGAAACTGATTTCACAACGTGCATACAGCTAATGTATTGGTCTTTGAGCCTTTTGTTAACAAGATTAATTAGCTGAAAACATACCTCATCACCTGCACTCTTTATTTTTTTATTTTTTAAACACATTATAATAAGAGAAAAAGAAGACAAAAAAGAGGAGCTCTCTCAAGCTCAGGGATTAATCCAGAAGCAAGAGGGTAAAGAAAGAAAGAATGAGAGAAAACACCCCCCTCCCCCCCTTTTTCCTCGCAGGGAACTGTCGGCCAATCAGCACGCAGAGGAGCTGGTTTACTTGGAGACCAAAGAATCTGTGTGCAGCGATATGACATCATCAGCTGCCCAAGGAGAGGTCACCTCTTCTTCTTCTTCTTCTTCTTCTTCTTAGACCCTTGTAATATACCTGTTTTTCACCTTTTTATTTTAGATTGTTTAAAATGATTATTAGTCATAATTCTCATTTCACTTTCAGGAAGAGTTAGAACAAATCCTATCTGTGAGTTTCAGTTGTTTGGGTCAGAGACAGGCACGGTGCGTCCATTTCTTTCTCCCCTCCGTTGCCACTAAGAAATGTTCAGTTTTCAATGCATCCATTCATTCCCTTACAGACAGGCACTACTATACGCTTATGTTGCTGTGTGTGTGTGTGTGTGTGTGTGTGTGTGTGTGTGTGTGTGTGTGTGTTTGCTCTTACTGTGTCTCTGTGCGGTGTGTGTTTAGCTTTAGGGGAAAAAAAAGCTGCCAGTTTGTGTTTTGTTTACTTGGCAACGTCAACGCGCAGTCTGACTAATGCACTCTGGATTGTCTCTCTCTCTGTCTCTCTCTCTCTCTCTCTCTCTCTCTCTCTCTCTCTCTCTCTCTCTCTCTCTCTGGATGTTTGTTCTATGTTTTATTCATCGCTCTGACATAATATTATTGATTACCTAATAGAGGCCTCACTCAGTGTATCAAACATTAAGAGTAGCTTTATTTTTTTCAGATAATTGGATTTTTAAGAAAGTAGTTCTGCATATTGCACTTTAGTTTCACTGTAAATTAATCTGCTGAACGTTTTTCTTTATTACATAATGAATGGAACGAAAATCCTCTAAAGCTGAATGAAAACATCCATCCATCCATCCATTACCTTTATTACCACCAGCCAATCACAGGGCTGACATATAGAGACAGACAACCAGCCACACTCACATTTAGACAATTTAGAGTCAGCAGTTAACCTAACGAGCATGTCTTTGGACTGTGGGAGGAAGACGGAGAACCAGGAGAGAACCCACACATGAACGAGGAGAACATGCAGACTCCACACAGAGAGACTCCTGAAGGACAGGGATTCAAACCAGGAACCTCCTCACAGAGAGACTCCTGAAGGACGGGGATTCAAACCAGGAACCTCCTCACAGAGAGACTCCTGAAGGACGGGGATTCAAACCAGGAACCTCCACACAGAGAGACTCCTGAAGGACGGGGATTCAAACCAGGAACCTCCTCGCAGAGAGACTCCTGAAGGACTGGGATTCAAACCAGGAACCTCCTCACAGAGAGACTCCTGACAGACGGGGATTCAAACCAGGAACCTCCTCACAGAGAGACTCCTGAAGGACGGGGATTCAAACCAGGAACCTCCTCACAGAGAGACTCCTGAAGGACGGGGATTCAAACCAGGAACCTCCACACAGAGAGACTCCTGCAGGACGGGGATTCAAACCAGGAACCTCCACACAGAGAGACTCCTGAAGGACGGGGATTCAAACCAGGAACCTCCTCACAGAGAGACTCCTGAAGGACGGGGATTCAAACCAGGAACCTCCACACAGAGAGACTCCTGAAGGACGGGGATTCAAACCAGGAACCTCCTCACAGAGAGACTCCTGAAGGACGGGGATTCAAACCAGGAACCTCCTCACAGAGAGACTCCTGAAGGACGGGGATTCAAACCAGGAACCTCCACACAGAGAGACTCCTGAAGGACGGGGATTCAAACCAGGAACCTCCTCACAGAGAGGCTCCTGAAGGACGGGGATTCAAACCAGGAACCTCCTCACAGAGAGACTCCTGAAGGACGGGAATTCAAACCAGGAACCTCCTCACAGAGAGACTCCTGAAGGACGGGGATTCAAACCAGGAACCTCCACACAGAGAGGCTCCCGAAGGACGGGGATTCAAACCAGGAACCTCCACACAGAGAGACTCATGAAGGACGGGGATTCAAACCAGGAACCTCCACACAGAGAGACTCATGAAGGACGGGGATTCAAACCAGGAACCTCCTCACAGAGAGACTCCTGAAGGACGGGGATTCAAACCAGGAACCTCCACACAGAGAGGCTCCCGAAGGACGGGGATTCAAACCAGGAACCTCCACACAGAGAGACTCCTGAAGGACGGGGATTCAAACCAGGAACCTCCACACAGAGAGACTCATGAAGGACGGGGATTCAAACCAGGAACCTCCACACAGAGAGACTCATGAAGGACGGGGATTCAAACCAGGAACCTCCTCGCAGAGAGACTCCTGAAGGACGGGGATTCAAACCAGGAACCTCCTCGCTGTGAGAAAACATTTCTAACCACTGCACCACCTGCAGCCCGACAACAGAGACGGCCATTTTTATTCCTTCATTTAGTCGACCGACAAGAAATGTATCATGTGCATTTACTTCACTATATATTGATCTTTAAGTTTATCCAGCAAAAAACATCAATCATCTTTGATTCCAGCTCCTTTGAATGAGATTATTTTCTCTTTTTTTGCCCTTTAATATTAAAGAAACACAAAATACGACATATTAAAACTCTATGTGATTTCATACATCCAACATCCATCTTGTTTACTCCCCTTTTGAAAAAGGCTATTTAAATACTTGAGATTTATGAATCCAGATAATCTTCCAGTTTCTAAAACGCTGACATGAGACAGAAGGAACTGGCACCTAGAATATAAACAGGCTGAATCTACTGAAGTGAAACAGGTGGTGGATCATCACACAGTCTTTCTGTTTCTGCACAGAAATCACAGCAACATGAAAACAAACAAGGAGTGTAAATCTGCCTTTGGGAAGGTTACTGAAGATTGTTTTAGTGAAGGGGCCCTCCTGCTCATCTAATTAGGCCCTTTATTCCCACGACTGAGCCACCCTTCACTTCCACTCTGGACTCTGCAGTCGGTCTCAATCATAGGTGACTTCATCACAAAGACTGGATGACCATGTGTGGACTCCTTAACCACCGTCACACTCAACCCTCCAATCGCTGTGGAACTCACTGTCAGCGCTCAGGCGGCAGTTTTGTCAGGACACACGTCTATAAGAATTTACCGCCCTCGCTTTTCTGCCTCTGCATTTGCACAGAAATCAATACACGGCAAACCGGAGCTTTATGACTACATAACAGGTCTAAAAGATGTATTGCACACAGAGAGATATTATCTCAGGGTTGAGTTTCCTTCCAGGCGACAAAAGAAAAATCCCTCGTCTGCTTGTTTTTGTTTCCCCTGCAGCACTTCCTCATTGAATTGTTTACATGCAAGACACGTGCTTTCAAAGAAGGACAGACGAGTCTGAGGACCAGGAAGTGTTTGCTGTGAGCGAGTCCTCTGATACCAGAGACAATAACACTGACATAGAACATGTGCCATGATTTAATGTGATCGTATAAATCTGCAAAGACTGATGCAAGGTCACTTTAACTTAGTTTAGTTTATTTGCACGTTTTTTGAAGGAAGAGTCAAACAGGAAAATAAAACTATTAAAAAATAAAACACATGTGCAGGTGAGGGCTTATCTCAAAACCTCACCTCAAGAGATTAAACAAACTTAAAATAAAATACAGTATAAATAACAAATAAAATTTACCCAATTGAAAATTACATACAAACACTGAAAACATAAAAAAAGAGCAAAACAGGAGAAACAGTATGTAGACAATATAACAAAATCAGGACAATTCACTATTCACTACAAATCTTTCTGAGTCTCAATTTGTATCTAGAAAAAGACAAAAAATCATGAAGTAAATAAAGATGCTTTGACTCCACTGTGTCTTATTGAGTCCTCGAGATGTACGACACATTGGTATAGGTATAAGTTATTGATTTGTCTAGTTGAGTAATAGTTCACTTGAGAATTAAAAATGAAAAATGCTTTAAAACTTTCTGGCAAGTTTGCACTCATGTATTTAACTTTCAAAATAAAGCTACTTATTTGAAGAATATTAATATCAGAGATTGTCATTATGTTACACTTCAGAAAAAGAGGGGAGGATGCATCACAGGACTTTCTGACAAAATGTTTCTTTAGTAATAGGATTTTATGAACTTGACTAAAGGTTTCACTTAAAGCCCCTGCACTGTTAAAGAGGAAGTTATTGTCATATCTGAGGAGTTAAAACATCCTTCTGCTTAACTTCGCTGTCTCACTATGTGAATGTAAGTGACATGATTTTACAGTAAACGATCGCCTTTCACAGAAAGATTTGCAGAAGCTGTTTCTCAACAGAGGGTGAGAATCCGACTGAATGAGATGGAAGTCCCTCGTCGCGTCACACTCTCACTGACACGAGGAGAAGGAAACCACACCACCGCCAAGTTTCCAAGTCACAAACTGAGAACTTCCTCCTTTTCGCTCTCTCACTGTCTGTGTGAACATTTCAAAAGAGTACAGTGTGCTGGGAACAAAAAGAAAACGTGTGTAAAACAGAAACTGAGTGTGTGAAAGATTCAGAAGAAATGTATATCTGCTCATTTACTGCCTGACTTATTGAGAAATATAACACATGTTGTTACCAGAAACAGAGTTGTGTTATGTGTTAGCTAGTCGGCCACTTCACACATTCTGTAAATGTGTGGTTTTGTACTTTTGGTTTTGTGCACGAGGTCAAGATTACAGTCATATATAAAACACTGTTTTGGGATCGGTGGACGTGTTGTGGTGAAAGCAAATCAGCTGTGTCATCAGTTCTCTGAAAATAAGAGCACAGATAAGTGATGCATCACTTCCTGCTTCTCTTGGCTGTAAGCTAACAACATCTTCTACATTATATATACATCGCTATAGGAGTAATGTGGGAACTTTAATGCCACTCTCACGCCTGTTAAATAAATATGAAGACACAGTCGACGAGCTTAGCTTCACATAAAGAGAGAGTCACACTCTGACTGTTCTGTTTTATCTGCATCAGGAGGCCGGAGTCAGAGACGAGGAAGTCACTGCTCCCTGCAAAACTGGTACCTTTGGACAGGTGATTTCAGCACCTGGAGAAACTGACTGCTTCCTGCTTCCTGCTGTTATTTTGAGTATAGATTAAACAAAGAGATAACCTTTATGTTCAGACATGCTGTTTCTCCCTCTTAGGGTGCACTCACACTAGGCCCGGTCGCCTTATTCTGACATAGAAGGTTTTTTTGTTTTTCTATTTATTTTTAGCACACATATAAGAATACATGAAAATAGGATTAACACAAACATAAACGGTGTGTCAGGAGAGATCAAGAAGCCAACAGGCCTCACCTCTTAAGAGACAAATAAATCAACTGAGCAAATCCAATTACACAATTTCAAAACAAAATTAAATATGAACACATATACAGTAACCTATACACGTATTCATACACACACACACACACACTTAGACACATACATACAGTAGAAAGACTCAAGATTTAACCCTCTATCAGCTAAATGAAACAGACATTAATCTATTAAAAAGGGAGTGAATGAGTGAGTTGATGGGAAAAAAAGGCTGGGGGGACGTGTAGCCGCTCAGGCTCAGAGAATCAGCATCACAGCATGCTGCTGTTACCACGGCTACAGTGACATGCAGGGCCGCCTGCAGGTGCCAGGCAGACAACACTGAGGCCCAATTAGAGAGACCCTGGGAGAGGGGGAGATAATGAAATCCAGCCCCTCAACTGACGTGGGTTAACTAAATAAGTCAGGCAGTCGTTAAGTGTTAACACAGAAGACGACAGGGTGGATGTCAGGGCAGGAGAAGTGGTCATAGACCCCCCTGACAGTCGTTCACATTTATTTACTGACAGAAAGAGACGTCAGTGGAACTTAATGCAGCTGAATGTAAGATTTAAAGAAGTCTATAATCAGATTTTACACCAAATATTATCTTATTTTCTTGCTAAATGTGGTCTTTACTCATTTCACTTCAGCCATTCTGTGTCTCTAGCTCACTTACTCTGACACAAACACTTCCTCAAATACACACAAACACACAGGCTTCAACCTCCGGGCAGAACCGCCTCAGAATGTGAGAAAGGGGACAAGTAGCACTGTTTACCGAGCACTACTGTCCACACATCCGTTCCCACAATGGCCCCATTGAGGGTGGGCCCAGGTTAAAGCCCATTTAAAAGACTTGTTTAACACTGAGAAGAGGGGGCTGCATACCCGAAACCGCAGGGAAGGGGTATGCAGGGGAGGGAGAGGGGATTCACAGCATGCTCCTCAACCTCCACCCCGGCTCTTTCTTCAAAAGCCGAGCTCGTGTTGTGCTGACAATTCACTTTATGTTTTTTTTTTCTCTCTCTAGCTGCACTTCTGCTTTTCTGCTTTTTCCTGTGTTTTTAAAAAATTGTTTTTGCACATCATGTCCTTGTGCACGTGTGAGAGTACATGTTTGAGTTGAAGAGAGGACAGGAGGGGGGAGGAGGGGAAAAAGAGGTGGGAGTAGTTGTGGATAGTTTTAGGAGGGGAAAAGCAGGATGGATGGGCAGAGGGGAGGAAAAGAGAGACTAAAGGACAGCGAGGGAATATTTCCCCCCTCCTTCCCGCCTTTCTCTCCTCCTCATGTGAAGGACAAGCCTGGCGGGGCTGCAGGTCTGGCCCAGCGATTGTGTACGGCGCCTTGCAGTGCCTCACACAGGAACCCCATTAATCACTGGAGCAGGTCTCTCACTCCTGGACACAAAGACCCCACACACTGCGTATACACTTGCACATGCAAACACACGAGCACATTGAATACCTTCATTTCTACTCATGGAAGAAAAGAGCAAGCGAGGGGATGGAGAATCCTGAGCTTTTTCTTGTACAAATACATGTAATTATTTCTAAAATGTTTTGGCAGCACTCTGCAGAGAGGGAACTAAGAAAGGAATGCCAAACAGTTTGGAGTCACACCAACAGAGCAGTCCTGAAATGGTTTAGCATTTAGTCAAGACACAGCTGAGTGCTGATATTAAAGACACATTAAAGTGATCCTGTGGTGTCAAAAAGCTTAAAATCTGATTTAACTAAACAAGCACGTTAACATCTAAAGAGTTCTCCTGTGTCTCAGAGTATCAGATAGCGGTGCAGAGACGTGCAGGAGATACACATATTATCCCACAAGTCAAGCAGGCGATGTTTTCCAGGTCGTTTGCAAGAGAAATCCCTGCAGCAATTCTATTTTCATCGGCCGCCTTAAGCGCGAGTCCATGTGTGCACAGTCCATCTATAGTAGGAGCCGAGGAAAGGACACCGCTGAGGTCATCCCCTATATTAAGACTACGGGCTCCTCTTACCCCCGCCATGCACTGCAGATTGAATGAATACGGAGTATTACGCTTAAGTGCAGTTTTTAAAATGATAACATAGGGAGGTGGTTTCCCTTGATTTGAAAATGTGCATGTGCAAGAATGTGTCAACAATTTGCAAAGGAATTCCAGTTATTACAGGGAATAAAAATATTAGTAAAATTGCTCCCTCTGGCACATTGTTATTTATTTTTTAGCAGCCATGTTTTAGTCATCTTACATAGATCCAATGACACATATTTATGTGTCATATTTATTTATTTATGTGTCCTACATAAAGTTAAATGTCCTAACTTGCAGAAAACAAATCCCTAATATACCACGTGCATCTGCAAACACATAAAAAGCCAAAAAAATGCAAACAGGAGATTGCATTGATTGATCGTGCAATCTGCAGGTGGAGGAGGAGGGGGAGGGGGGAGGAGCTGTAAAATGTGGAGTTGTCTGGCATAAGAAAAGACAATCATCCATGTGTGGGTATGTGTGTGTGTGTGTGTGTGTGTGTGTGTGTGTGTGTGTGTGTGTGTGTGTGTGTGTGTGTGTCCTCCTCCACTCCTGCCTCTCAGACATTCCCCCCTCTCATACCTAATCCCAGCTCCAGCCGCTGTAATTTACTGCCCCATCAGTAACTAGCCATCGACAGGGAGGAGACGAGGAAGAGACAGAGGAGAGGGGAGAGGCGGCAGGCTGAGGGGTCAATGGCTGTATCGAGCACATAAACCCCCATGTAATGAACAATATTTGTGTACCAGGAGGAAGGTCGACCGGGTGAAATGGAGAGGGAGTTGCACGTCACACGCAGACACAGAATGCCATTAGTCACAAGCTACAGAGCTCATAAATGTAACGCTTTGTTTAGCATGAATGTGAAAGCAAATCTCCTTTTGGTCACAAATTCATCATGCATTATTTATTTGTTTTATCATTTTGTCTGATATCAAACATGCTGCTGCTCGTTGTAACAGAGATCTGTGATCTTAATGAGCCTAATCGAGATAAACTGAGATGAAACTGAAAGCTATAGTCGCTAAAGACGACGTTTGTTTCCTTTTGGAGCGCAGCGTTCACTGTCATGTGTACAGAGTGAATCATTATCCTCATTATGTGTTATTGCATAATTGATGTGTTGATCGTGATAAAGCAGAATAGTGTGTGTCTAAAAATCATCCTGCATGTGGTGAGTTTAGACACGCAAAACTATAAGCCTCACACTTTGGTCATGGTGATGTAAACACAACTCATGTTAGCATAAAAAAACACAACAAAGTGAATCCAATCAGAGCTGAGCAGCTGACCTCGGCCTGCCTAAACACTTTTATTTTATTTTTTAAAGGGACTGCTTGTCTTTTTTTTATTTTATTTTTTATGGAGAAGCTGAGGATTTGTGGAGAGATTAAGGCGGCCGATCCCATGGTGTGTTTGAGATTTGATGCACATTAAGATAAGATAAAATAAGATAATCCTTTATGTATCCCACAACGGGGAAATTTACATTGTTACAGCAGCAAAGAGCAAAGATTGCAAACAAAAAGTGAACACAGAACAATTTAAATAAGAAAATAAAAATTAAGAATGTACAAAAAAATAGATTTAAAATAAATAAATGAAATAAAAAAATAAAATAAAAATAAATAAATAAAATAAATAAATAAAATAAAATAAATAAAATAAATAAAATAAATAAAATAAATAAAATAAATAAAATAAATAAAATAAATAAAATAAATAAAACAACTAAAATAAATAAATCGTGGCTATTCTATAACCTGACCTCACACTGCAGCACTGTACAGATGTATCCAGCAGCCTTCAGGCCCACACACACACACACTCATCCGCGAGAACCTCTGCTGGGATTGGCCGAAACATAAGCCCCCCATCCCTCCTCCCCCTCACCCTCTTTGTAAGTGATGGGGGCTCAGGGACTTGGAGCAACAGCATGTGTTTCATTATGATTAAACGCTAAGTGAGGAGCCCATCAGTGACCGGGCATCACACTTCCAGGTGCCGTTAATCATCCAAACAATACACTTCCACTGTCACACACACTGGATCCATACGCACGGGCAATCAGCCACAATGAAACCGATCAGCCCACGTCGTTATGAAAAAATGACTGTGACAAGTGTGTTTTTTGGGGTGAGAATCAGAAGCTGACTGATCTGAATCAATGCTCTAATGGAGCCGTGATACTCTAATTAATTAAACGAGTTAAAAGCGAGCGGCGTCCAAGAGCTTCCTTAAGTTAATTGTTTTGGTAGATCAGCGTTGTGATTAGAAAGAAACACAAAGATGTTGATGGAATCTGACACCTCAAGAGGGGCGCTGGTGGCGCAGTGGTTAGTGCGCCACCAGCGCCCCATGTGTGGAGGCCATGGTTTGAATCCCAACTGTGGCTCCTTTCCCCCATATCATTCCCCACTCTCTCTCTCTCTCTCTGATTTCTGACTCTTCCCACTGTCCTGTCTCTCCATTTAAAGGCACAAAAAGCCCAAAAATAAATCTTAAAAAAAAAAACCTACAAGAGAAAATATGTACCAGAAGCAAAACAAGCAGGGTTTAGGAGAAGCAGATGTAGTTATTTAATAAAGCCGTGTAAGAGGACACATTAAATACGCAGCCTGTAAATCTTTTATAATCTAATAACGAGCACTTTTAAAAAATCCTTTACAAACCATTTATATGTGCGCTCTTTATTCATGTTCCAAATGAGTTAAGCTAATCTTTAAAAATCAGAAGAAGAAGAAGAAGAAGAAGAAGAAAGAAAAGGAGGATTTTATTTAGTTGTTGTTTGTGGAGGAGAAAGGCTTGTGACCCATGCACCACTCCACAAAATTCAACAACAGTGGCTTACGATATAAGAGGGAGGCATTACCGAATAACATGTTTCCTTTCTGTCTGATTAATGCATCAGTGACAGATGCTGGGGGGGATTAGGTCTAGATTAGTATCCTTTCCATGGACCCCTCTGTTTCCCTCTGTTTGCAATGTTGCGTTTTCCAGTAGGTCCTTTTTAAGAAACAAAACAGGATCAGCGTCCTCTTAGTTTTTCTTTAAAGTCTGCGTTATGTTGTTTCTCTAGAATCCCCCCCCCCCCCCCCCCCCCACTCTTCTACAAATTGACTGTTTGAGCTCGGTTGTACATATTGAAATGTCAAACTACTCACTCTGTACTCGTCCTTTCAAGCATGATTCATTGTTTTATCTTCATTAACCTGACTCATCGGTCTCACTGAAGCTACAGGAAGTTCTTTTTTTTTTTTCTTCCTACTCATAGCATTCAGCGCTCCTGGGCGGATTTTGCCGCCTGTTTAGTCACCACGAGATAAAGCTATCAGCGTCAGGGGCCGGTTCTCCATTGTGGAGCAGAACACCCATTCCCCTAATGAAGTGCATGTAAACAGGCATAAAGGAACCAGGGTGTGTCTCTTCCTCCCTATAACCTCAGTAACGCCGGGTTTTCTCAGGGTTCCCTGAAACTGCATTCACAAGCAGATGTCTGCTGGCAAGGCCTGTCAGATAATGACAAAGGATTAAATCACCCGATTCCCACACCACCAGGGCCCCACTGTGTTTGTCTCCCCTCTTTAGCCCACAATTTATGTGGCTCTGCAGAGCCGCGATAGATCGGCTGGAGGAGTGTAAGCCTTTGAGGAATAAAGAGAGGCGCTAATCTGTGAGGAATAACTCCAAATCAGGGGAGTGATTTGGGATTAATAAAAATGCAAATTTGCAGAGATGTGATGGAATGATTTCTTGTTTTGTGGCAAAGAGATGACATGTTAAGCTAATAAGCTAAGTGGTTTCATTATTTAGTATCTGCGAATTATTGTCCAATCTTGGGGTTAAAAAAGGGACAAAATATATTTAATGTAAGAGTTAAAAACCTTTGGATGGGGCGCTAGCCTGTTAGCAAACCAGGCTAGCTGTTACCTCCCACTTCCTCTACATTCTCTAACTATTATATTTGATCATATTTATCGTATCATACCAACAATGTGCATGTGTTTAATACTTTAAAAACACCAAAGGTCTGATCTCGCAGCCGACAGAAGTGAAAACTCATGGTGTGGACTCTGATCCCCACACAGCTGAGTGTGTTTTGCACATTGTGTAAGCTGTGTCTTGGCCGGGCTCCAGCAGCTGTGAGAGTTTTCTGAGGTCACAAATGCAACCTGATATTTGGACTGTGATCATTTGGTCTGTCAAATGAAGAAAGAAAAAATGGGTGTAATATATCATCATAACTCACTGTTAGTTTTTCACCAGTGCTTAAGATTTCACAAGTTGAGAAAGAAAATGTGTTGTTTTTTTTTTAAATAAAAGACTCAAACACCTAGCTGTGGGAGTGTCGCCCACCTGGGGAGGGGCTACTGCCCCTTTGTGATGTCATGAAGGGAAAATCTCCAAACGGCCTGTTTGAGCACCACATTTTCTGAAAAGTGGAGCAGGCAGAAGACGGAGAGGATGGACTTTTCTCATCATTGGGGGGGTTTGTAGACGGACTAGAGACACATGTTAGAGTCAGAGGAACATGGAGAAGTGAATTTTGCATGTGATCTTTAAAGAAAACTCTGCCACATGTGATAACTTGCACTTTTGATTGAAGACATAGATTTTTGGGTTACAAACACTGCTTATTTCACATGAATGATTTACAGACAGACGGTCATTTGTGTGTATTTTAACGCAGAGTCCTTCTGTCTCCTGCAGTCTCTCGCGGATCACCCGAAATAAACACTGTGTGTTTGTCATTTAGGGATAATGTCGCTGTGTGGTGAAGGAGCGCCGGGAGGCAAAGCAACAATTAGAGAACTGTTCTCCCTGGCTTCAGCAGGAGGCGAGGGAGGGGGAGGTCAGTATTTCATTCAGGGGTTTTGGTTGTGCTCGGCTGCCGTGTTATAATCAACTCTTACGCTGACTAACTGTAAGAAAGAGGCAAGATCTCATTTTACAGCACTCTGGGAAATGTAGTGTGAAATTAGATATTCATATATCTCTCACCTTTTTGCACACTTTAACATTGTTGATGTGAATCTCTATTTATAAACCCCTCTGAATTTTTCCACTTGTGCTCACACAATCAGCAACACTTTCCAGGAAAAAGTATCCTGACAAGCCCTGACTTTGTTGGCAGTAAACTACAGCACTCACCCTGTGACTGCAGCGACATTGGCAGCCAGCCAGAGGTTTGTGTGTATTTGTCTGTGCACACACACACACACACACACTCAAAAAAAGAAAGAAAAGAAAGGCAGAGACAGACAGAGAGAGAGAGAGAGAGAGAGAGAGAGAGAGAGAGAGAGAGGGCCAGTAAGGCGCCTGTGTGCGTCGTTTGCCTGTTTCCACACAGTCTGGGCCCCAGAGGAGGATTTGCAAGCCAGATAGGATTAGACTCCCTCTCTTTACACAACAGTGATGGGGATAAGGAGTCCGCAGAGCTCAGGAGCACTGCAAAGCCGGTTAATACACGGCAGCAGAAACCACACAGATGAGTACCTAAAACAGCTGAGCCCACTCCGGCCATGTTTGGTTATCGATGCTCGGGCTTCAGGACACCGCTGGTCAGGTATTCAGAAGACCTGCACGCTGCAGATTTCTGAGCTGCACCCTGCACACTAAACCTGAAAAAAATACAACTCTAACGACCTTATTTGTCATTACATGCTCAAGTGCATTTACCATTTAACCAACTACAGGCCGGTCAACATTATGAAAGACTCAGGTTGAAGGGACGTCGTCAGGTTGTCATCGTCATGTCATCACACGTTCCTGTATGAAAGAAAGAAAGAGACTCAACTTCTAAGAACGTTTCTAAAACTAGTTAATGAGACTGCCAAAGCTGTCTCATTAACAAGAGAATCATTAAACGTTAGTGAGTTATGTTGTACAATATCCTCTGCATATTTCCTTGTGTGTTACAGTTTCATAAAAAGAGAATTAACCCTTTCTTTCACAGAAAAAGCTCTTTGGAGCCGTTGTCCATATGAATAATAACCCTGAAGGTCAAGATCAAAAAGCACCTTTCTTTGCATTCATTTGATTCCCAAATCAAGACAGTTGCAAGAATGCCAAATAATGGATTTTTAAGCAAGCGATTAATTTTGATTAAGTTGACATTTGAGGATGAATCCCGATAAAAAAGTATGGAATTAAAAAGCAGTGATTGATTTACAATAAGTATTAAAGCCACAATTTGTCTCCTTATCCAGAATGAGAACCAGTCCCATACTGGGATCTGACTGAACAGGAGCCGCCCTGCCCAGCAAAGGATTCAAACAGTGTTAATCACATTAAGACAAGCCTCTTGCTGCAGGAGTCTAATCTAAACTGTGAACTCTCCTTGAGCTCTGATAAGAACTCCAGAGTCCCTCCGACTCATCAGACGCTCTGTTTGCTTCCCTTTCATCCCCTCGTATATCACTTCCATCACGTCTTCATGAGGCAGCGTACAGCACGATGCTTATTCCACCATTAGCTCGACTGATTTTAAAGTCAAGGGCAGCGTGCTCTCTGTGTACATTTATTCCCATCTCCTCGCCGTCTCCAGAGCTCGTCATGTTTCTCCTCTCATCCTAAACTCTCTGCTTTCTTTTCTTCTTTCCTTGCCTCCTGCTGGGCGTATCGATCTCTCTACAATCCACCAGAAACATTTCTGCTGTGTTTGAAAATCTGATTTCTTGGATGTTGGAGTGAATATGACTTGAGTCCAATCTCTGGCTCAGCTTCACACTTCTATCTTTCTCCAGCACATAAACATGAATTTACAAGTGGGAGAAATTAAAAGGTAAAAAAAAAAGGTGAGAAATATGTGCAACAAAAGAATCAGGGAGAAATTGAGGTCATCCAGTCTGCATCTTTAAGAAAAAGCTAAAGACCCAGCTCTTTCATGAATACCTACTAACTTAATGATGATGGTCTCCATATTATTGATGATGATGATGGTAATGACGATGGTTTTTTGTTTGATAACGACGACTTATAAGATGGTTTTCTATACTGATTAGAGCTCTCAAGAACTGCCCTCAATGTTGTGCTTTGCCTCTGGTCACTTCCTGTCAGCACCTGTGTGTCCAATCAGACTCAAAGCTGATCGTTTGCTCTTACTCACATTGTTCCCTTTTTTCTAGATCCTTGCTTGTGTTGTTCTTACTCTCTGATGTACGTCGCTTTGGAGAAAAGAGTCTGCTAAGTGAATTGTAGAAAATGTAACAGGAACTTTGACATTAGTGACGGGGGTAAAATACACATTCAGTTACATCATTTTTTAAAATCACATTTTCGTACGATATTGGTGCACGGTGTGATTACAGTTTCCATCATGGAAATGTTAAATCAACGATGGATCATTTAACTTTGTTTGACGTGAAAGGGCTCACTCGTAGTAACAATACAAGTATGCTAGCCGTATTAGCATGACGGCGCATATTAGCATCTTTTAGCTCAGTGTTTTTGGCTGTTTACAGTTAGTAATGGAATATCTCTAAAATGCCAAATATACTCCTGACTGATTGACAAACAGCCAAACAAATCCAGAGCATTCAGGAGCAGAATGTAAAGTTAGAAGGAGGACATACTGGCTGCTGCATTGTTGTCAGAGAAGCCAGCACTTCAACATAGCATGTTTCCTTAATGATCAGAGAGTAAGATACCTTTATCATCTCACTCACTACACAGCTCACTGATTGGACCTTTAAGTCTGAGAAAATTAGCATAAAAGTCAGACATGCTAACACAGAAGCTACTTCATATAACTTCACACTATCCTCTGTAATGAGCATCATTAAATCATCTGTTCGTAGATATGTATGGGCTGGGATTAATCTAATCATTTTTCCACTTTAAGAAGGTGAAAATGATTCTCAGGTTAAATCTGAAATGATTGCTTACAGGTTGCTCAACTGCCTGGAATCATCCAGACAGGGTTGCATTTGTTGGATGCCAAATCCAAAAATGTCATGCCGCTAAATGACTTGTCGGTGGCACAGTGCTGATGTTCAGGACTCTCCCTGACTCAAAGGAGAGAAGATTGACATGCAGCGAGTTAGAGATTACGGCTCCTCTCGCAGCCTGCTCTGCTCTTTAAGATTAGAAAAATAACCAACTGTGGACCGTGAGGACTTTGGTAACCAATGAGTTGGTACAGAGATGTACCCAGGGGCTTAAAATTTCTCTCTTTGTGTAAAAAGCTGATTAGGGAGACTCGCTCTTGAACTAGACGGGGCAAAGAAAGAGTTCTACAGGGATGGCAAGCCATGAAAGAGGAGGGGGAGGTCGTAAAGAATCCTGTTTCCGCCACCGCAGACTAGCTATTTACGGGGGTCTCTGCCGCAGATCAGGGGTCAGAGGGGTCTGAAGTGGAGCTGTGTGTCTGTGTGATTATTGAGCGGCGAGCAGCGGGGGGTCAGATCACGGTTCACGGCTGTTTATGAATAGGAAAAATACAATCTAAAAAAAGAAAATGC